>NC_134399.1:69412951-69721120 GCF_050003625.1 Haematobia irritans | reverse complement strand
GTTTTACGGCCAAATTTGACCAAATCGAGCGATACATATATATGGGAGCTATATCTAAATCTGAACCGATTTTGATGAAATTACGCACATATGGTTAGAGGTATAGAAGATTATATTTAGCCAACTTTGAGTACTATCGGTTTATAAATAAGGGTTTTACGGCCAAATTTGGCAAAATCGGGCGATACATACATATGGGAGCTATATCTAAATCTGAACCGATTTCGATTATTTTTGGCACATATTGTCAGTACCATAAAAGATTAGAGTAAGCCAAGTTTGAGTAAGATCGCTTAATAAATGAGGTTTTTATGGCCAAATTTGGGAAAATCGGGCGATACATATATATGGGAGCTATATCTAAATCTGAATCGATTTCTATGAAATTTTGCAGACTTCAAGTGCAAAATTTGATGACTCAACGTGACTCCATTTATCGAAATCGGGCGATACATATATATGGGAGCTACATATAAATTTGATCCGATTCCGAATTCCAAATTCAATAGCGTTCGTCCTTGTGCCCAAAAAACACCCTGTACCAAATTTCATATAAATCGGTTAATAATTGCGACCGGAATCCTGTGAACAACAAATACATGGACAGACGGACGGACACCAAGCGCTAGGTCGACTCAGGAGGTGATTCTGAGTCGATCGGTATATATTTTATAGGGTCTAAAATCAATATTTCTGGTAGGCACATTTTTTGGCCGATCAAACTTATTATACCCTGACCACTATGTGGTTTAGGGTATAAAAACAGGATTCGATATTTGTCAATAAGAGGCATATCTATCTATTAAATATTTAAAAATACTTAATGGATAGATGAGGTATATATAGCGTTTGAAATATTTAAAAAAAATATATTTTGTTGTTTTAAGATATTCTTTATATTCAATTATAACGGTCACAACATCCACATTTTTTTATGGTGCGTATGACCGCGATGAGGGAGGACATAAAGCCCAAACTAAAATTGGGCGATGTGACCGCCCCAATGGAGGTCATAACGCCCAAAAATCATTTTGGGCGATATGTCCGTTGGGGATATGTCCGGTCGCCAAATTAGGAGATTGGGGATCGGAGGGCGGGTGGCGGATATATCAAAATCTATTCCAATACATAATTTATTCGGAACACCTATTTATGGTCCGTGTGAAAATACTGTTTCTAGAAGTCCAAGAAGTACAATCAAGAGATCGGTCTGTATGGGGGCTATACCAAAACATGGACCGAAACACCTCATTTTCGACACATCTATTTGTGGTTCAAAGTAGATTTCGAAATTCAGGCAAATCGGATAGAAAAAAGCCTTCTAGATGCCCAAGAAGTAAAATCATGAGATCGGTCTATATGAGGACTATACCAATTTCAGGTAAATCGGATAGAAAATACGGTTTCTAAAAGCACAAGACCCAAAATCGGGGGGTCGGTTTATATGGGGTCTATACCAAAACATGTACCGATAGGCACCATTTTCAGCACACTTATTTATGGTCCTAAAATACCTATAGATTTCTAATTTCAGGAAAATCGGATTGAAAATACGGTTTCTAGAAGTCCAAGACCCCAAATTGGGGTGTCGATTTATATGGGGGCTATACAAAAATATGACCGATATAGCCCATCTTCGAACTTGACCTGCTTGGAGACAAAAAACGAGTTTGTACAAAAATTAAGCAAGATTGCTTTATTATTGAAGGCTGTAGCGTGATTACAACAGACATCCAGACAGACAGACAGACATACGGACATCGTTATATCGCTTTAGAATTTCTCCCTGATCAAGAATATATATACTTTATATAGTCGGAAATCGTTATTTCGATGTGTTACAAACGGAATGACAAGCTTATTATACCCCCATCAAAACTCTATGGTGGTGGGTATAAAAAAATCATGATCTATGATTGAAGAATTGTTTTCTTTAAATTTAAGACATGATTTTTTGAAATTTTTGTACCTCCGTTAAATTCGTATGTCGTTGAAGTAAATTCAATTTTCCTTATAGTAAAGAAAAACAAACGACAACATTTAAAGAAATAATATTTAAATTCACTGAAACATTGAATCTTTGGATTAAAGATAACAAGTATATATGGTCGTAAGTTCGGCCAAGCCGAATCTTATGTACCCTCCACCATGGATTGCGTAACTACTAAAGACTGTCCGGAGGTCAAATCTGTGGATCGGTTTATATGGAGGCTATATATAATTATGGATCGATATGGACCAATTTTAGCATGGTTATTAGAGACCATATACGTACCCTACGTTGCAAATTTCAAACGGATCGGATGAAATTTGCTCCACCAAGAGGCTCCGGAGGTCAAATCTGGGGATCTGTTTATGTGAGGGCTATATATAATCATGGACCATATATACCCATGACAAAACTTCATAAGTCTGAGAACTCAATTCTACAGGAAAATACACTTTTAAGAAGTCACAAAAGCTTCTGTAGAAAACTTCTTGAAAATATTTAATATTTATGTGATAGAATTTTTCAATAGCTTATATTTGCTACTTAACCAAATCCACCTAGCACACCAACATATGATAAGATATGTGTTTGTTTGTTTTTTTTTTTGTTTTTTGTCAAAATTAATCTTAAAAATTCGCGAGTTATGTTGATTTGCACGATTCTATATCTCCCGATCTAGGGCAGATATCAAAAATCTGTAAAAACAGAAAGATAAACCTTCAAAAATTACACACAACATAACATTTTTGAGAAATTTCGACTTATGGGCCATAAGTCCACAGATATTTATGGGAATTATATCTAAATAATCAACCGATTTTAACCAAATTTTGCATACATGAAGATCAATTGTACTCTTTTAGCAAGATATAAAGCAAATCAAGTTGAAACTCTGATCTCTAGGTCCTATTAAAACCATATCGAGCTAAAGACATATATAAGAACTACGTCTAAATCTGAATTGATTTTGACCAAAAGTTTTAACCTCTTTTGGAGTATTTCTTTCGACCAATCGACACGAGCCTTTTTTTTTGAGCGATTGACACATTTTTAAAGTTAGGTTGCAGCCCGATATATCAGACTCACTTAGACTATTCAGTCCATTGTGGTACCACAGTGGTGAACTTCTCTCTTATCACTGAGTGCTGCCCGATTGTCATTGAGCTTAACATGCTCAATGACAAGGGACTTCCTTTTTATAGCCGAATCCGAACGGCGTTCGACATTGCAGGGAAACCACTTGGAGAAGTTTTGAAACAGAAATGTAACCAAGCATTACTAAGGTGGGATAATCCACCGCTGAAAAATTTTTTGGTGTTCGGTCGAAGCAGGAATCGAACCCACGACCTTGTGTATGCAAGGCGGGCATGCTAACCATTGCACCACTGACACATTTTTTGGGACCCTACACGAAAACGGCCATGTAAAATTAAATATATGCTTGTTGCATTAATGCACCCAGAGAAGGAATATGATCACCTCAAATATGTTTCAAGAACATAATGTTTTTTTTTTTTCAACTATGAATGTGGTCAAAGAAATTCATCACATTAATAATGAATTTATGAAATTGTTTCGTTGGCTCAATTGTATTGAAAGAATTCGTTAATATAACGAATCTTTTTCTATCAGTCAATCTACTATACGAAAGAAGTGTAAAATTTTACTACGCCAAAAAAATGCTTGTTCGGAAACGGTAGCATGCTACATATCCCATGTTTTGGATTAAAGCATTAGCCATCATTCAAGAACGCGGGCTGGACAAAACTGTTGTCAAATTCTAGAAGGCCTTCCTTATCGGCAAAACTTAAAATACTTATTTTACAAAGTTGCGAATTTGCAACATTAAATCACATACACAACAGCACTGCATGCCTCGGGTCACTCGTTGTCATAAACAACAACAATAAACCCATTTGAAAGCAATGACTGCAGCGAGTCCAATAAATGTTCCTATCATCCGCACATCTAAAATAGCACCTCTGACATCTGGCCAAAATAACAAAAATAAAACGAAACAATGCTCGTAACAGCAACAACAATTACAGTTTGAATGGCTTTAAAATACCCCTTTCTATCATTCGCTTCTATCCCGTCCACTTCACCATGATTCTTGGCTACAATGACTATTGCAACAATAAACAATGAAACTCATTTGAAGTCAACGCACAACATAGTAGCAGAAGTTTGAAGCAACTCTGCCACATATTGAACGAATGTTGAGTACACATTGTATGTGGTATTCCCTTAAGGCAGGGATGTCGTTAATTAGAGCACTTTGTTTGGAAAAATTCCGCAGTTGTCGAAAATTTGCCAAAAATAACTTTTGAAGTCTTCTATGGGTGTGTGTGTGTGTGAGAAGTGTCAATATGGGTAGATATTTATTTTTTTATAGAGTTTTATGAATGGAAAGTAAACAAGGCCGAAAGTGGAGCAGGACTTACTTACCCAGTACATACTATATATTCCCATGGAAACAATGACTTGTTTTATACTTATGTCAGAAATAAATTACAAGCATAAAGGGAATAGAGCTATAGGTCTTAAGACTTTAGAATCCTTCAGGCTGATCGTTTTTGAATATTTTTCATGAATATCATGAAAGTCATATATCACAAGGCTCTGGGACGTGGTAAATAAATGTGACAGAATTTGAGTGTTCATGCCATCTTGACCCAACCATCCAGGTGGCTAACCTACAATCAGCAGTTGGTGTTCGCTAAAATTCAGGGTCTACATTTACCCATTACCGCAATTTTTTAGGTATATACAAGAAACCCTAAAAGTTCGTACAAATCTAGTCAAGATGGGTCGTTACACCTCAGTTTAGATATGCATATCTGGGCCATTTCACTTTGAAATGGGTACATAATCGAATTACTTTGGTTGTGTTAATACTTGCCAAAGTACAAAATTGTAATCGAATCGGATGAAATTTGTTCCTCTAAAGGGTTCTTGAGGTTAAATCTGGGGATCGGTTAATATGGGAGCTACATATAATTATGGACCGATAATGACAAGCTTATTCATGGTTGTTGGAGGTAATAGACTAACACCACGTACAAAAATTTCAACCGGATCGGATGAAATTTGCTTTTCCAAGAGGATCCGAAAGATAAATCTGGGGATCGATTTATATGGGTGCTACATATAATAATAGACCGATATGGACCAATTTATGCATGATTGTTAGAGGTCATATACTAACTCAACGTACAAAATTTCAATCGGATCGGATAAAATTTGCTCCTCCAAGAGGCTCCGCAGGTCAAATCTGAGGATCTGTTCATATGGGGACTATATATAATTATGGACCGATATAGACCAATTTTTGCATGAATGTTAGGGACCATATACTTACACTACGTACTACATTTCAATCGAATCGGATGAAATTTGCTCCTCCAGTAGGCTCCTCATCCCAAATCTGGGGATCGGTTTATATGTGCGCCATATATAATTATGGACCGAAATGGACCAAGTTTTGGATGAATGTTAGGGACCATAACACCACATACCAAATTTCAACCGGACCATGGCAACCGTGCTTGGTTTCCGTCTATCCATATATTTATGTTTGCAGGATACTGCACCCAAAAAAAAGTGACCCCTTCATTAAGTTAAAATGAACTAATTGTGAAGAAAGTTGAACTTCGTATAGCGCCAAAGACATTTTTATTTGTTTGAATGATGTGATTTTCGTAGAAATTAGATAGAATGCATTCCATATATTAGTTAACATTTTCCTGTATTTATTTATTTATTTATACTACAGAATGAGAAATTTTAACTGAATTTAATTCATATATGGATTGATTTTATTGAACTTTTTTCATTCATTAGGACAAATCTTGCATATTTGTGGTAAACCTTTCACTTCAAAATTAGAACTGCTTACCTTTGTTTTTAAATACAATTTATTTATTTATATAAGCAATTTTTTCTTCTATAAAATACATGTTTTATCAATATATTAAATATACTTATTTAAAATCAACAGCATCGACTGGCCTTGAAATATTAGTTTATTATTCCACTATTTCCAATTTCCATGTAATGTTATCAACTGTAAACCGCATTTTTTTCTTCTTGTACCTTTCACTTTTAATAAGTTGCTGCCTAACGATTTTGTCCTCCTTTTACATTTTCAATACCTACAAATATAAAAAATCATAAACCAATTTTTTCACAAAAGGTTAGCATCATTGAATATTACCTGATAATTGACGACGAATTAAGGGGTTGTTATTCTTCTGGTATTTTCTCACTAATTTAAAATAACAAATATTTTATATATTTTATTTGTTATTTATTAATTATTTTACTAAATTATTTTTTACCTATCTCTCCGTATATCAAAACAATACGATTCCAACTAAAAAAAAAACAACCCACGCGCAAACATATCGGTTACATCGATGACAGGTATCGATTACAGGTAGATAAAAGGAATATAGGAAAATTTCCTATATTCTAAAAAGTATGTTTCCTTAAGTTTTGAAAGGATTGAATACTTCTTAGTACAAATGAACTAAAATATTTTTCTATGCCACGTGTTATTCGTATGTATGATAAGCTTTCTATAATAAAGGAAGTCAGAATTATCATTTTGTAGGAAATTTTACTCAATTTGAGGAAACTTGGGTTTAGATCTGTTTTTGTTTATTTTTACAAATGCTTTTTTTATCAGTGAATAAAATTTTCTTTTGCAGTAGTAAATTCTTATACGCGGCGAAGAAAACAGTATTAGTAAAATTCCATGCCTTATTCTAGTTAATGAACTATTCCTAATTGCTTTCAGTTTAGGATTTTTTTAGTGAAACAAGTACATTTTATTATTTCACACAAAACTTTACCTTAATGGAAATAAAATGGCTAAACTAAATTGATGAACATTTTTTTCTTTAATTTAGAAGGCACTGTTTTCTGGGTGTGGTCGCAATTATTAACCGATTTTGATGAATTTGGTACGTGGCGTGTTTTTGGTACCAGGACAAACTCTATTGAATATGAAAAAATTGGATGAAATTTAGATATAACTCACATATATATGTAATGCCCGATTTCGATAAATGGAGTTTGGAAACCAAAGTAAAATTCTGTCATTTAAATGCAGTAACTCCGCATTTTGTCAGTATCTATAAGCCAGAATTATACCTTGGCTTGCTTCACATTTTGCCCAACGAATACAGTACACTTGCACTGTTAGAAAAATATGTTTTTCATATGTTCCGATATAAACAAAATGTGTTTCGGGCACGATTTTAAACCACAATATATTTAAGTGCGAACATGTAATTTTCCTAAACTAACACTAAATGTTTGGGACATCTATGTTAATATGTTAGAATATATTATGTTTGGGGCATGAATGTTTCATAAAAATCATATGTGTGAATACAAACATATATAAATTTACAAATTTCAACTAAACATACATATGTTGTGATATTTTATTCAAAGCGACAGGAGAGTATAGAGAGAAATAGAGATGGAAACCGGGAGAGTTGACGAAAGATATCAATATAACACAGCAAAAGAGTCAAAAGAGAACAATTTCTGTGAAACCACTTGTATGTTGATTTGGAAAACTGTTTTATGATAAGGCCAAAAATTTGATATGTTTAAGTCTAAATATTATTTAATTTGAATAAAGAGAATATACATTCTGAACCAAGAGAATAGACATTTGAAAAATAAACAGCTTATGTTTTCGCCTTGAGAGCAGCATTTTATGTATGTGTGGACATGTGTTTTGTTTATCATTTTGGCATTATTTTTTTCTTGGTTCTTTAAAAGAAATCAGGGGTCTTTATAAAAATAACGAAAGGGCACTATACTCTTTTTAGAGTTGGGACGGTAAAATGAAATAAGGAGGAAATAGTGAAAAATTACACAGTAAAATGTAAAAAACAAAGTTTAGTTTCTCTTTATTAAAAAGTAGTCCACGAGGAGTTGACGGACACCATCAAATATAAAAGCGGGCATTAAGTTCGACTTTTACAGCTAAAACAATTTAAAAAGTTTATTTTCTTTAAAATGAATTATTAAAGAAAAATAAAAGGAATTTTAGAGCGATGGTGTTAAATGCTAGTAAAAAACTGTTCACTCCTAAATAAATTTATGTTTATATTATAAAATTATGTATGTATGTTTATACTCGACTCCACGTTCTTCTTTTGTTAGTTTTTGAATTCCTTCCAAATTTTAAAGTTTTGTACAAAAACAGTTTTTTATTACAAGATTGTTATTTTTGAAATAAAAAATAATATTTTATCCAAAAATCATTCAATTTCGTTTATATCAAGCGCTGTTACTGACTATAAATCTTTAATAATGCACATTTCGATGTTTCATTTAAAAAAATTAATATAGTATAAATATAAATGTGTAAATTAAAAAAAAAAAAAACAAAAAAAATGTTCGGTCGGAGCAGGGATTGAACCCACGACCCTTTGCATGCAAGGCAGACATGCTAACCACTGCTCCACGTGGCAAACAAATGTATGTTTCTGTTAAATAATGTTATGTTTGCATGGGCTCGTGGGCGCTGCAAACTATGCTATATAAATGTAACTTAAAACGATAATTATCTACTGGTGACTATAACAGCTACGTAGCCCAGTGGATAGTGTGTTGGCTTACAAACTGTATGGTCCTCGGTTCGATTCTCCGTGCAGGCGAAAGGTAAAATTTAAAAAATTTATAAAAGTGAATAATTTCTTCAACATTATTTGTATTACAGAGAAAGGTGCCAATAACTAAAAAATTTCGTGGAAGTGAAAATTACGAGTATGTTGGGAATGAGCACAATCGTGTTTGGGAAAAATTCTTCCAAGCATATAATATTTTTGGCTCATAATGCTTCCAAACATATAATATGTTCACATAAAACAAACATATTAATGTTTCGGCAGTATGCAATAATATATGTGCTTCCTGCAAAATATGTTTGGAACATATGTTAAAGAAGCGGTTTTTTTTGAGGGTGTGAGTATACTACTACTCAAGTGTATTAAATTTGATGGAAGGAGAAGTATAAAAGAAATGAGACGACAGAAAGAATGTCTATACTTTTTTCGAAGAAATTTGTCTACATTTGTTTTTGTTTTTTATTTCCAAATTGGAGTCCACTATCGTCCTAAAATTTGGCACTAGTTCGATGGCCAAGTTCAAAGATGGTCAGGTTTTGATATAGCTCCCGTATAAACCGATGCCCCGATTTGGGGCCGTAGTTTTTATCCAATTTACCTGAAATTGGAAATCTATAGGTATTCTAAAACCATAAAGAAGTGTGCTGAAAATAGTAATTATCGGACCATGTTTTGATATGGCCCCCATATAGACCGATCTCCCGAAGTTTCTTCTTGGGTTACTAGAATCCGTAGTTTTTATCCAATTTGCTTAAAATTTGATATAAAGAAGTATTCTAGGGCCGAAAATGATGAGTATGGGTCCATGTTTTGATATAGACTCCATATAGACCGATTTCCCGATTTTACTTCTTAGGCTTCTAGAATCCGTAGTTTTTATCCAATTTGCCTGAAATTGGAAATCTAGAGGTATTCTAGGACCATAAAGAGGTGTTCCGAATATATTGTGTATTGGTACAGTTTTTGACATAGCCCCCTTATAAACCGGCCCTCCGATTTGGGTTCTAGATTCTTCGCGAAGCCTACTGGTTGAACTGATCTGCTTGAGAAAATATCTGTCACCAAACCCCCCTGAATTTTTAAAAGGAAACTATTATATTTAAGATTCGGCCCAACCGAACTTACTACTGTATATACTTGTTTCTTCTAAGATTCGTAGAATGCAGTTAAGGAAAGAAAACAAGCATCCCCTTAAAAACGGTTCTTCTAGATACAAAATATTGATGCCACTTTGTTAAAATTTTGAAAAAACATAAAAAGGCCCATATTTCGCGAACTATTAGAGACATTTGACGCCATAAATTTAATATTAGAATTTCAATTGAATTTGAGGAATAAGACAACAGGTTTAAATGGTATGATTTCCGAAGTTAAATTTGGTATGTGCAATATCAGATTTTAGATTTATAGAAAGATTTGTGTTTAACTTCTGGAAGGAATCTTAATTTTTATTTTTTAAGCATTCAAGAAAATTGTATGAAAATATTGATTTTCATATGATTCGAGATCTAACCCAGCAAAAACTGGTTAGTCACTAGTACAAGCCTTGTTAAAGAAAATTCAATTCAATTTGTATACCCTCCACCAATTCAATTTGTATACCCTCCACCATAGGATGGGGGGTATATTAACTTTGTCATTCCGTTTGTAACACATCGAAATATTGCTCTAAGACCCCATAAAGTATATATATTCTGGGTCGTGGTGAAATTCTGAGTCGATCTGAGCATGTCCGCCCGTCTGTTGAAATCACGCTAACTTCCGTACGAAACAAGCTATCGACTTGAAACTTTGCACAAGTAGTTGTTATTGATGTAAATAGGTCGGATGGTATTGCAAATGGGCCATATCGGTCCACTTTTACGTATAGCCCCAATATAAACGGCCCCAAAATTTGGCTTGCGAATCCTCTAAGAGAAGCACATTTCATCCGATCCGGCTGAAATTTGGTACATGGTGTTAGTTTTGCATGGTCTCTAATGACCATGCCCCCCATTTGGCTTCCGGAGCCTCTAAGAGAAGCAAATTTCATCCGATCCGGCTGAAATTTGGTACATAGTGTTAATATATGGTCTCTAATGACCATACAAAAATTGGTCCACATCGGTCCATAATTATAAATAGCCCCCATATAAACCGATCACCAGATTTGACCTCCGGAGCCTCTTGGAAGACTAAAATTCATCTGATTCAGTTGAAATTTGGTACGTGGTATGAATATATGGCCTCAAACACCCATGCAAAAATTGGTCGAAATCAGTCCATAATTATATATAGGCCTTAGGCTCTTCCGGAGCCCCTTGGAAGAGCAAAATTCATCCCATTCGATTGAAATTTGGTACGTGAAGTTAGTATATGGTATCCAACAACCATGCAGGAATTGGTTCATATCAGTCCATAATTATATATAGCCCCCATATAAACCGATCCCCAGATTTGACCTCCGGTGCCTTTTGGAGAAGCAAAATTCATCCGATCTGGTTGAAATTTGTTACGTGGTGGTAGTATATGGTATTTAACAACTATGCCAAAAGTGGTCCATATCAGTCCCTAATCATATATAGCCCCCATATAAACCGATCCCGAGATTTGGTTTTGGAGCCTCTTGGAGGAGCAAATTTCATCCGAGTCAGTTGAAATTTGGTACATTGTGCTAGTATATGGCCGTTAACAACCATGCCTAGCTAGGTCCATATCGGTCTATAGTTATATACAGCCATCAGATAAATCGATCCCCAATCACACAAAAATTGGTCCATATCAAGTTCATAATTGTATATAGCCCCCATATAAGCGACCCCCATATTTCAATTCTGGCTCTCTACGTATTGTCTAATATATACCACGTATGGACAAACTCACAATTTAGAAAACGATGTTAAGAAGTCTTAAGATACCACAACCCAAGTAATTCGATTGTGGATGACAGTCTTTCGTAGAAGTTTCTACGCAATCCATGGTGGAGGGTACATAAGATTCGGCTTGGCCGAACTTAGGCCGTATATACTTGTAATTTTTCCTTCTTTCACACATATTTTAAAATGGTTTCCTTTCTTTTTATACCCACCACCATAAAATGTTTATTAATTTGGCATTCCGTTTATAAACTTTGAAATACCGATTTCCGACTATAGAAAGAGTATATGGTTCTTGGTTAGGAGAAATTATAAGACGACATGACTATGCCCGCCTGTCTGTTCTAATTACGCTACGGCTTTCAGTAGTGAAGCTATCGTGCGGAAATTTTGCCAAGACCCATATTTTGTCTGCAGGTGGTTCAATTTCGAAGATGAGCTGTATCCGGTACAGGCTATAAAATAGCTCCTATATAAACCAAATCCTCGATTTGCATGAAATTCAAAATTTGTATCAAATTTTTGGTCCATAAATAGATGCACTGAATATGGTGTGAATCGGTGCTTAGTTTGCTACACTAATTTAACTTTATTTTAGTTCATGGAATTATTATGTTTGGAGAAAGTCTCCTTTACTCTAATAGTTTTTTGCGTACGTTAGTTAAATGAACTTAAAAACGTGGAAAAAATTATATACAAATTAAACATAAAGATATACTAGATTCTTACTTTCCACAAAATAGTTCATTATTTCTTTAAATTTGTAAATTTTACTAAAAAAAAGCACACATCTTGAACTACGTATGGCACTAAAGAAATTCTTGTAATTTTGAACTCCAATTTTTTCCTTCATACTTCAAAATGTTCTTTAAGAAGTGAAGTTGGCGTAACATTTGCGTTTGTAATACTGTTTAGATAAAATTTTCTAAAAATATTCTAAATTTTATAAAATGAACCAAAATTTGCCTACCTGTTGGGTTCACTGTTTTTTCAGTGTATTCGAGTAATGAAGTAAAAATCTTTAAAATTTATATTTCGAATCATATGAAAAGCTGTTAACGGCTATTGTATGAAATGGATCATTTTATTCATTCTATATAGGAACTCTCTAAAAATAAACAATAACATTAATAAAATGTAGCATACCCAAAATAAATAAAATCAGCAAACTGGATGAAAATTTTGGCTTCAGGTCCCGAAGAAATCACATAGAGAGATCAATCTAAGGGGTTCTATATGCACTCAAAAAAAATTAACCCGCTATTTCACTAAAGTAAATTTAACTTTATTTTAGTTCATGGAATTATTATTATGTTTGGAGAAAGTTTCCTTTACTCTAACAATTTTTTGCGGACGTCAGTTAAATCAACTAAAAAACGGGCCAAATTATACACAAATTAAGCATAAAGATTTACTAAATTCGTAGTTCTCACAAAATAGTTCATTATTTATTTAAATTTGTAAATTTTACTACAAATGTGTCCATATTGAACTTCGTATATCACTAAAGACATTCTTGGAATTTTGAACTCCATTTTTATACACTCCACCATAGGATGGGGGGTATATTAACTTTGTCATTCCGTTTGTAACACATCGCAATATTGCTCTAAGACCCCTTAAAGAATATATATTCTGGGTCGTGGTGAAATTCTGAGTCGATCTAAGCATGTCCGTCCGTCCGTCCGACTGTTGAAATCACGCTAACTTCCGAACGAAACAAGCTATCGACTTGAAACTTGGCATAAGTAGTTGTTATGGATGTAGGTCGGATGGTATTGCAAATGGACCATATCGGTCCACTTTTACGTATAGCCATAAGCGTAGGAAGGTCTCTGGGGAGGGGGCTTAGACCCCCCCCAGAAAAAATTTAGCCCCCCTAGAATTTGAAAACCTATTTACGATTTTACATTTTTATAAAAATTAAACAAGTATATACAACCGCACAAACTTCCGCTAAAGACTTTCATGCACAATCGAATTACTTGGGTTGTGGTAGCAGTTGCCGATGGCAATGTTTGAAGTCTGATATTTTTGAAACAGAGCTGTGATTGAACTTATGGTTTAATTGAATAACTAAAGCTCCTTTATTATATTGTTTAGTCTGGTTTAGTCATCTTAATTAAAAAATAGTAATTGGTATTAAAACTATTCTTTCATAAATTAATATCTTAATAATGCTGCAAAAAAGCGTCTCCAAAAAAGAAGTGAAAATGTTCTTTTTGGGTGCGGAAGTGGTGCAAAATTGGCGGAGAAGCGATGAATGTAATAGGAACTCGTCATAGAACGAATGTCCACCGTTTCAACAGCCGTTGCAATAAATTTGCATCACTTCTTACGGTGTGATCCGAATTCAGTGTTTTGAATGTGAATTAAAAAATTGTGTGATATTTTCCCAATAAATAATTTCTATTTATTCGTTTTTTATTTGATTTTTGGTCGACCTTTTGTTAGTATTATATAAATATTTATAAAGACCTCGAGCTTCACGAAACATCAATTTATAATAATTTTTATATTTGTTTGAATATTTTCTGTCCATGTATTTGTTGTTCACAGGATTCCGGTCGCAATTATTAACCGATTTTGATGAAATTTGGTACAGGAAGTTTTTTGGGCACAAGGACGAACGCTATTGAATTTGAAAGAAATCGGATCAAATTTAGATATAGCTCCCATATATATGTATCGCCCGATTTCGACAAATGGGGTCACGTTGCGCGTTTTTTCAAACGGATCGTCACCAAATTTGGCAAAAAGTAATATTTTCCATCGCCCTTCAAGTCTGCAAAATTTCATCCAAATCGGTTCAGATTTAGATATAGCTCTCATATATATGTATCGCCCGATTTTCCCAAATTTGGCCACAAAACCTTTATTTATCAACCGATCTTACTCAAAGTTGGCTAAATATAATCTTCTATAGCACTAACTATATGTGCAAAAAATCATCGAAATCGGTTCAGATTTAGCTATAGCTCCCATAGATATGTACCGCCCGATTTGTCTAAATTTGGCCATAAAACCCTTATTTATCGACCGATCTTACCCAAATTTGGCTAAATGTAGTCTTCTATAGCACTAACTATATGTGCAAAAAATCATCGAAATCGGTTCAGATTTAGATATAGCTCCCATATATATGTATAGCCTGATTATCCCAAATTTGGCCATAGAACCCTTATTTATTAACCGATCTTACTAAAAGTTGGCTAGATCCAGTCCTCTATAGTACTAACTATATGTGCAAAATTTCATCGAAATCGGTTCAGATGTAGATATAGCTCACATATATGTATCACCCTATTTTGAAAAATTCGCCCCTAATAACCTTATGTTTGATCATACAGGCCTCATTTCTTAAACGATCTTACTCAAATCTTGCACAAGGTAACCTTTTGTGGTATTAATCAATCCCGCAAAATATTATGCAAATTGGTTCAGATTTTGATATAGCTTCCATATATATGCATCGCTCGATTTTCCCAAATCTGGCCATAGTACTCTTATTTATTAACCAATGTTACTCAAATTTAAAATTTTGATGTACTAGCCGATCGTACTTATACGTACTTGTAGCTTTTACATAAGAATATTGCTCGATTTTTACAAATTTGTATTTATTACCCACACTAATTTAACGATTTTCTCTTTTTATACCCTAAACCACATAGTGGTCAGGGTATAATAAGTTTGATCGGCCAAAAAATGTGCCTACCAGAAATATTGATTTTAGACCCCATAAAATATATACCGATCGATTCAGAATCACCTCCTCAGTCGATCTAGCGCTTGGTGTCCGTCCGTCCGTCCGTCTGTCCATGTATTTGTTGTTCACAGGATTCCGGTCGCAAGTACAAACCGATTTTGATGAAATTTGGTACAGGGAGTGTTATGGGCACAAGGACGAACGCTATCGAATTTGGAAGAAATCGCATCAAATTTAGATATAGCTCCCATATGTATGTATCGCCCGATTTCGACAAATGGGGTCACGTTGCGCGTTTTTTCAGATTTAGATATAGCTCTCATATATATGTATCGCCCGATTTTCCCAAATTTGGCCACAAAACCTTTATTTATCAACCGATCTTACTCAAAGTTGGCTGAATATAATCTTCTATAGCACTAACTATATGAGCAAAAAATCATCGAAATCGGTTCAGATTTAGCTATAGCTCCCATATATATGTACCGCCCGATTTTTCTAAATTTGGTCATAAAACCCTTATTTATCAACCGATCTTTCATAAATTTGGCTAAATGTAGTCTTCTATAGCACTAACTATATGTGCAAAATTTCATCGAAATCGGTTGAGATTAAGATATAGCTCCCATATATATGTATAGCCCGATTTTCCCAAATTTAGCCATAGAAGCCTTATTTATTAACCGATCTTACTCAAAGTTGGCTAGATCCAGTCCTCTATAGTACTAACTATATGTGCAAAATTTCATCGAAATCGGTTCAAATTTAGATATAGCTCCCATATATGTATCGCCCGATTTTGAAAAATTTTCCCCTAATAACCTTATGTTTGACCATACAGGCCTCATTTCTTAACTGATCTTACCCAAATCTTGCACAAGGTAACCTTTTGTGGTATTAACCAAACCCGCAAAATATTATGCAAATTGGTTCAGATTTAGATATAGCTTCCATATATGCATCGCTCGATTTTCCCAAATTTGGCCATAGTAATCTTATTTATTAACCAATGTTACTCAAATTTCAAATTTTGATGTACTAGCCGATCGTACTTGTAGCTCTTACATAAGAATATTGCTCAATTTTTACAAATTTGTATTTATTACTCACACTAATTTAACGATTTTCTCTTTTTTAACAATGGACTCAATATTAGTGGCATACTAACTCTTTTGGTGCAAAATAAACTATAGCTCCTAATATTAGACATTTCTGCTCAGATTGTGACAAGACACCCATAAACATGTATGTTCTCCAAAACCTATACCAATGATACCCCACAAATACTTATGTTTACTAATTCAGGTATGATATAGTCGGCCCGCCCGACTTTCTACTTTACTTACTTGTTTAATAATGGGCTCAATATTAGTGGCATACTAACTCCGTAGGCGCAATATCAACACAGCCAATGTTGCTAGAAGTAGGGGAAATTCCCTATATGTAGGGTTTTTCTAATATTTAGCGTCGTAGGGACGTAGGGCCACAATGTAGGACATTCACTCAACACAATTTGTAATAATTTTTACATTTTGGTGGGTCTAGAGGAAGAAATTAGAAGCCGGCAAGGCTTGATCTTTAACAATGTGTGGTAAACTTTATTCCTGTAGAGAATTTTGTCAACATTTTATTTCTATAGAACATTTTGTCAAAATTGTATTTCTATAGAAATTTTTTTCAATATATTATTTCTATAAAAAATGTTCTCAAAATTTTATCTCTGTGGAATTTTTTCTCAAAATTTTATTTCTATAGAATTTATTGTCAAAATTTTATTTCTATAGAAAAATTTCTCACAAAAATTTGTTTATAGAAACTTTTTCCAAAATTTTATTTTTATAAAGATTTATTAAAAAAGATTACTAATTTGGGTAGAATTCTACCAACTGTGGCAACCGTGGTGGTAATACAAATTTATATTCTATGTTTTTTAAATTTAACGAAAAATATAGTAGGGAAAATTGTTTGGGAATGTATTTTTGTCCTTGTAGGGTAAACCGAACATTTCCGTGGCAACATTGACTATGAGCTATAGTCAGATTGACACAAAGCACCCATAGACATGTACCCCTTAATTTTCTTAAATATGCGACTACGGTTTATCTCCCAGACCTATATGTTACCCCACAAATGCTTATGATTACTAATTCTGTAATGGTGGTTTAGGGTATGATATAGTCGGCCCCGCCCGACTTTCTACTTTACTTACTTGTTTTTTTCTATAGAAAATTTTGCCTAACTGAATTATATATGTATTTAATCGGTCTTTTTTGGTTTAATATATACCACTTATGGACTTACATACAATTTAGAAGACGGTGTTAGGAGGTTTTAAGATACATTGCCATCGACAAGCGTTACCGCAACTCAAGTAATTCGATTGTGGATGGCAGTGTTTAGAAGAAGTTTCTACGCAATCCATGGTGGAGGGTACATAAGCTTCGGCCTGGCTTAACTTACGGTCATATATACTTGTTTCCTTTAAACTACAAAATGTTCTTTAACAAGTGAAAAAATTAATAATATGTAATAATAAAATTTTTTGAAAAATATTTACTTAGTTTTTTGATATCGGCGTAATGTCAGCGTTTGTAATACTGTTTAGTTAAAATTTTCTAAAAATAATTTAAATTTTCTAAAATTAACCAAAATTGTTCTTCCTGGTGGGTTCACTGTTCGGTGTGGAAACATGGACT
Source organism: Haematobia irritans (assembly GCF_050003625.1). Classification (NCBI taxonomy): domain Eukaryota; kingdom Metazoa; phylum Arthropoda; class Insecta; order Diptera; family Muscidae; genus Haematobia; species Haematobia irritans. Next base: position 69,703,217 of record NC_134399.1, on the reverse strand, counting down.
GATATACCCGTGTCAATTGGGGATCTAATTAGATATGATTGTCATTGAGCTTAACATGGAATCGGGCAGCACTCAGTGATAAGAGAGAAGTTCACCAATGTTGTATCACAATGGACTAAATAGTCTAAGTGAGCCTAATACATCGGGCTGCCACCTAATCTAACCTAGATATGATTATGGATCTAATTAGATATGATATGGGCTCTTTAGACCTCAGCAGATTTACCAAAATATGATGACAAACTTAGATAGATTCCATATATGACAAGATCTAACATTAGATCCAACTTTATATAGGAATATATATAATTATATCTAAGACATTAGATTTAGACCAATAATGAGATCTGATCAGATCTAAATCCACAGATATTAGCTTTTTTCGGATCCAGTCATATCTAATTGTATCAAATTATATCTTTCAATTTTTACTCGGATATACTAAATTTGTCATATATCTTTAGGGATAATAAATTGAAAGTATTGGCCTTCGGAGGCCTAAGACCTATATTTCGATGCATAGCACCAGAAATGTCTATGGTAGTATACCCCCTCCCCATCCTATGTAGCTAGATATAAAACTCTCTGCGGTTTAAATATGGAAATGTAATAAAAGCAACATCTTTATTATTATTATTAAAAGCATATTTGGAAATGGTCGAATACTTACCTTCGCTTTTTCTCCTTATTCTCCTTGGTTTTCCATATAAATCGGATTATGCATCCGTTTTAGGTCTTTCTGTGTTTCTTACAATTCTTGCATGGAAAAGTCCAAATATTTACGATTTAGGAAATTTAAATATTAGCTCCTCGTTTACAAAGAAGATGGAATTCATGTTTTTCCACTTCTTAGCGGAGGCGTTAACATTACAAATGCAAAGAAGCAAATGAAACCAAACAAAATGTCTAAAAATTGTAATTCTACACCGCAGCTGTGATTAGGAAATCTCCAAATCCCATGGGTATAAATTCAGGATTTATTTTCACTTGTCATCCCTGTTGGTGAGAAACAAACATTACTGTGTTGTTTATGATGACTATTATTGGATGTTTGTAATTGAACCTATGTCTCTCTCCTTTTGCTTCCCAACTTTCCAAATACTATTGTGTGAATAGAGGAATAAGAGCAAACTTGTGATATTACTAACAGTTCTAGTCGTACAAGACTAAGTTACAACAACAATAGTAGCTTTGGCATTAGCACAATAACAACAAATTTCATACTCGTCCTAGAACTACAAGGGAACAAGTGAATTCTGCAAATAGTACGAGTAGTAACAATTTACAAGTGTGTTTACATTTCAGTTTCATGGGATGTTTGTTTGTAACGACGAGAGTATGGCTGTATGTGTGTGAATATGTGCGTCTTCACGAGTATTGTCCTCACATGTTTTTGTACGTGGGCAAGAGTTCTCTCGCACACACACACACACTCATACACAAATGATTTTGGTATTAGAAACATTATGATTACTGCTTGGCTTCTAACATCTCAAGCATCACCACTACATTGACACATTTTGGGACGAAGTGTGTGTTCGCTTGTGCGTTTATACGACAATGATTACGATGTTGCAGCATAAACAGTTTTATGCGATATGAAGGGGAGCCAGCCAATATGTTCAAACGCCGTCGTATCTCTGTAGCTTTTTCGTAAGGCATGCTCCCTAGCAAAGCTCGAAATAGCCATAAAACTAAGGTATAAACGACAGACAGACAAACTGACCGACATTTGGACGGATTTGTTTTTTATTTTTTTCTTTTTTGAGACTAGGGGATTTTTCACAAGCAAACAGAATCACCTAAATCACGTATGCTACAATGTACACTCACGTATCTCCTTGATTTTATTTTCGAAACAAAAGAACGAAGGGTACTGGAGGCAGATACCATGGCAGGGGGGATTAATGTAACACATTTACTGATACAAGTAAATTAATCGCTGAGATTAACTTTGAATTACATGTTGTTTATGGGGCAACATATCATAAAAAAACTGGACAATAAAACACGTACCATAAAGGCATGAGTAGTTTTGATGAACTGATAAAGTCATTTTTGGGCGTTGGAGTGGAAAACACATTACAAACTTATTCGAATAAAGTTTATTTCAAATAGAATTTTTAAAAGTTTTTTCTATTTGTTTTTTTTTTTTATTTATGGTGCTTATGAAAGCATGATGATGATTTAAATTACAAATACCAATGTTATTATACCCTCCATCATAGGATGGGGGTATATTAACTTTGTCATTCCGTTTGTAACACATCGAAATATTGCTCTAAGACCCCATAAAGTATATATATTCTGGGTCGTGGTGAAATTCTGGGTCGATCTCAGCATGTCCGTCCGTCCGTCCGTCTGTTGAAATCACGCTAACTTCCGAACGAAACAAGCTATCGACTTGAAACTTGGCACGAGTAGTTGTTATCGATGTAGGTCGGATGGTATTGAAAATGGGCCATATCGGTCCACTTTTACGTATAGCCCCCATATAAACCGATCCCCAGATTTGGCTTATGGAGCCTCTAAGAGAAGCATATTTCATCCGATCCGGCTGAAATTTAGTACATGGTGTTGGTATATGGTTTCTAACAATCATGCAAAAATTGGTCCCCATCGGTCCATAATTATATATAGCCCCCATATAAACCGATCCCCAGATTTGGCTTGCGGAGCCTCAAAGAGAAGCAAATTTCATCCAATCCGGTTGTAATTTGGAACATGGTGTTAGTATATGATCATTAACAACCGTGCCAGAATTGGTCCATATCGGTCCATAATTATATATAGCCGCCATATAAAACATTCTCCAGATTTGACCTAAGGAGCCTCTTGGAGGAGCAAAATTCATCCGATCCGGTTCAAATTAGGCACGTGGTGTTAGTATATGGTCGCTAACAACCATACGAAAATTGGTCCAATCACACAAAAATTGGTCCATATCGGTTCATAATCAAGGTTGCCAAAAATAATCTACCAAAATTTTATTTCTATAGAAAATTTTGTCAAAATTTTATTTCTATAGAAAATTTTGTCAAAATGTTATTTCTAGAGAAAATTTTGTTAAAATTTTATTCGGTTCATAATAAAATTTTCATCATTGTCAAAATTTTATTTCTATAGAAAATGTTGTCAAAATTTTATTTCTATAGAAAATTTTGCTCAAATTTTATTCGGTTCATAATCATGGTTGCCACTCGAGCCAAAAATCATCTACCAAGATTTTATTTCTATAGAAAATTTTGTCAAAAGTTTATTTCTATAGAAAATTTTGTTAAAATTTTATTTCTGTAGAAGATTTTGTCAAAATTTTATGTCTACTTTGTCAAACTGAATTATATACGTATTGGATCGATCTTTTTTGATTTAATATATACCACGTATGGACTTACATACAATTTAGAAGATGGTGTTAGGAGGTTTTAAGATACCATGCCATCGGCAAGCGTTACCGCAACTTAAGTAATTCGATTGTGGATGGTAGTGTTTAGATGAAGTTTCTACGCAATCCATGATGGAGGGTACATAAGCTTCGGCCTGGCCGAACTTACGGCCGTATATACTTGTCTTAAGATATGATATAGACTAAATTAGTGAGAAAGTTTTACAAAGACGTCACAGGAACGTCGGGTGGAACCAGAATTACGACTTCTACAAGAACAATTTAAGAATACTGACTAGGGTGTTCGAATAACCAGGTTTTTTAAAAAAGTGTTTTAGGTTTATCCAAATTTTGTGAAAAAACCTGGTTTCGGTTTTTTATTTCCCCATAAAACCGGTTAACCGGTTAAAACCGAAAAAATACAAATCACTGAAAATACATTTCAAAAACTTATTTTGTTGTACAAATAAACAAAAAATACAATTCGTTGTAACACAATGAACATTTAATAACCCAGTAAAAAACGCGTCGCCAAAAAAGTAGTCCGAAAATGGTGCAATATGGACGCAAAAGCGACGAATTTAACATGGGCTTGTCATAGGACGGATGTTTACCATTTCAGCAGCCGCTGCCCTGAATTTGCATATCTTCTTAAGCTGTGATCCGAATACAGCGTTTTGGATATGAATTATAAAATTCCAAATTACCAACTAAATATTTTTTAAATTTCTTTATGATTTTTAATACATTATAACGCTTGTCTGGAACGTTTGACCTCAGAAGTGATTTAGAATTTACATCGACATTTTCATAAATTGTAACGTTTTATTAATTCTTAATATTTTTTTAAGTATTGGAAACAAAACAAGTATATACGGCCGTAAGTTCGGCCAGGCCGAAGCTTATGTACCCTCCACCATGGATTGCGTAGAAACTTCTACTGAAGACTGTCATCCACAATCGAATTTCTTGGGTTGCCGTTACTTTTGCCGATGACAAGGTATCTTAAAACTTCCTAATACCGTAATATATACCACGTAGTCCATACGTGGTATATATTAAACTTAAAATGGCCGATTAAATACGTATATAATTAAGTTCGACAAAATTTTCTATAGAAATAAAATTTTGACAAAATATTCTATAGAAATAAAATTTTAACAATATTTTCTATAGAAATAAAATTTTTAAAAATTTTAAAAAGATTTAAAATTTTGACAACATTCTCTATAGAACTAAATTTTGACAACATTTTCTATATAAATAAAATTTTGCCAAAATTCTCTATAGGAATAAAATTTGACAAAATTTTCTATAGGAATAAAAATTCGACAAAATTTTCTATAGAAATAAAATTTTGACAAAATTTTCTATAGAAATAAAATTTTGCTAGATTATTTTTGCTCGAGTGGCAAGCATGATTATGAACCGATATGGACCAAGTCTTGTGTGGGGATCGGCTATATACAACTATAGACCGATATGGACCAATTTTGGCATGGTTATTAGTGGCTATATATTAACACCACGTTGCAAATTTCAACCGGATCGGATGAATTTTGCTCGTCCAAGTGGCTCCGGAGTTCAAATCTGGGGATCGGTTTATATAGGGGCTATATATAATTATGGACTGTTATGGACCAATTTTTGAATGGCTCTTAGAGACTATATACTAATACCATGTACCAAATTTCAGCCGGATCCGATGAAATTTGCTTCTCTTAGAGGATCCGCAAATCATATCTGGGAATCGGTTTATATGGGGGCTATATATAATTATGGACCGATGGGACCAATTTTTTCATGGTTGTTAGAGACCATATACTAACACCACGTACCAAATTTCAACCGGATCGGATGAATTTTGCTCCTCTAAGAGGCTCCGGAGTTCAAATCTGGGGATCGGTTTATATGGGGGCTATATAAAATTATGGACCGATATGGACCAATTGTTGCATGGTTTTTAGAGACCATATACTAATACCATGTACCAAATTTCAGCCGTATCGGATGATATTTGCTTCTCTTTGAGGCTCCGCAAGCCAAATCTGGGGATCGGTTTATATGGGGGCTATATATAATTATGGACCGATGTGGTTGTTAGAGACCATATACTGACACCATGTACCAAATTTCTGCTGGATCGGATGAAATTTGCTTCTCGTAGAGCAATCGCAAGCCAAATTTGGGGGTCCATTTATATTGGGGCTATACGTAAAAGTTGACCGATATGGACCAATTTTGCCATGGTTATTAGAGACCATATACTAACACCATGTACCAAATTTCAGACGGATCGGGTGAAATTTGCTTCTCTTACAGCAATCGCAAGCCAAATTTGGGGGTCCGTTTATATGGGAGCTATACGTAAAAGTAGACCGATATGGCTCATTTGCAATACCATCCGATCTACATCAATATCAACTACTTGCGCCAAGTTTCAAGTCGATAGCTTGTTTCGTTCGGAAGTTAGCGTGATTTCAACAGACGGACGGACGGACGGACATGCTCAGATCGACTCAGAATTTCACCACGACCCAGAATATATATACTTTATGGGGTCTTAGAGCAATATTTCGATGTGTTACAAACGGAATGACAAAGTTAATATACCCCCATCCTATGGTGGAGGGTATAAAAAGTAGCAATTTGTTTCCGAAAATATGAAAAAAACGTGATATACAAAATTGAATGAAACTTTTTTTTTCCCAATTGAATAGCGTTCGTCCTTGTGGCAAAAAACGGCATGTACCAAATTTCAGGAATCCTGCGAACACCAAATATAGGCTGATGATTGTAGCAGCAGATTAATCACTTACTGTTCTGTCTTGAAAACTATTCGCCGCACAGTGGTTCCAATTCACTTTTGGAAATAATTCTGCAACTTTTCAACGGACTAAAATATCGTCATAATTTTGTGTGAAAGATGAGGTGTTTTCCTCTATGTTTGCAAGTTTGTGGGTCCCTAGTGGGTCCACGGGCTGACTTGTAAGCGTTGAAAATTGGTCACCTCGTGGGCATGAAACTTGTTTTAGCTGTCAAATCCGCAATTATGAACCGATTTCGTTGATTTTTATAGAACTTCCCGGCAAAAAAAGAGCTTCAAAAAAGTAGTTTAGATCCCCAATTTGTGATCCGGAAGTAGTGCAAGCTTGGATCATCTCCAATGAATTTTACATGGCCTTGTCATAAGACGGAAGTAAAGGGTGATACGGTCAAAATTTGGTCAAGGGAAAACGCGTGTAAATCGGGGAAATCGTTTATTTAAAAAATCAAATTAAATTTCTTTTTCAAGTTCAATTAGTATAAAATTCAGGAAAAATATTCGGTTAGGCTTTCGCTTTTCCAAATCCGAATTTCCGGGCCTCACGCTTGACACCTGCCATCAGATTTTGTACAGCCACCTTGTCCACCTTCTTCGCCGCAGAAAGCCAGTTTGCCTTGAACTGCTGCTTGTCCTTAGCAGTTTTTTTGGTCTTTTTTAGGTTCCGCTTGACAATAGCCCAGTATTTCTCAATTGGGCGGAGCTCTGGCGTGTTGGGAGGGTTCTTGTCCTTGCGAACCACCGGCACGTTTTTGGCGGCGTACCACTCCATGGCCTTTTTACCGTAATGGCAAGATGCCAAATCCGGCCAAAACAGTACGGAACAACCGTGTTTCTTCAGGAAAGGCAGCAGACGTTTATTCAAACACTCTTTCACGTAAATTTCTTGGTTGACAGTCCCGGAAGCTATGAAAATGCTGCTTTTCAAGCCACAGGTACAGATGGCTTGCCAAACCAGATATTTCTTTGCGAACTTTGACAGTTTTATGTGCTTGAAAATATCTGCTACATTTCCCCTTCCTTTTGCCGTATAAAACTCCTGTCCCGGAAGCTGCTTGTAGTCGGCTTTGACGTAGGTTTCGTCGTCCATTACCACGCAGTCCAACTTCGTCAGCATCGTCGTGTACAGCCTCCGGGATCGCGCTTTGGCCGTCGTATTTTGTTTATCATCGCGATTTGGAGTCACTACCTTCTTGTAAGTCGATAGTCCGGCTCGTTTTTTGGCTCGATGCACGGTTGTAGACGATACACCCGGCTTATTTGCGGCATCTCGGAGAGAGAGGTTAGGGTTTCGCTTGAAACTACCGGCAACTCTCTTTGTCGTCTCAGCGGCTTCCGGTTTTCGATTTCCCCCCGAACAAAACTTTCTGGCTGTCGACAAACGTTCCCCAAACACTTTAATTACATTTGTAACGGTTGATTTGGCAACTTTTAGCGATTTTGCCAGCTTTGCGTGCGAGTAGCTCGGATTTTCGCGATGCGCGAGCAAAATTTTGATACGCTGCTCTTCTTGCTTGGACGGCATTTTGACAACTGAAGAGTGAATTCCAAAATCAAAATAGGAGCAACATTCTACACGCACACCTTCAAAATGAGGGGTGTTCAGGTTTTTTAAATGCAAAATTGAAAGAAATACGTCAAGTTTATATTGACTAAATTTTGACCGTATCACCCTTTACTCCATTTTTGGATCCTTTGCATTGCTTTGGAAGTTGTGCCATGGATGTTCTTTTGAAGGAAGAAATTTAAACAAGTATATACGGCCGTAAGTTCGGCCAGGCCGAATCTTATGTACCCTCCACCATGGATTACGTAGGAACTTCTACTAAAGGCTGTCATCCACAATCGAATTACTTGGGTTGCGATAACACTTGCCGATGGCAAGGTATCGTAAAACTTTTTAACACTGTCTTCTAAATTGTAAGTTAGCCCATACGGGGTATATATTAAACAAAAAAAGGCCGATTAAATACGTATATAATATAGCTTGACAAAATTTTCTATAGAAATGAAAACTTGACAAAATTTTCTATAGAAATAAAATTTTGACAATATTTTCTATAGAAATAAAAACTTGACAAAATTTTCTATAGAAATAAAATGTTGACAAAATTTTCTATGGAAGTAAAATGTTGACAAAATTTTGTATAGAAATAAAATGTTGACAAAATTTTCTACAGAAATAAATTTTTTACAAAATTTTCTATAAAAATAAAATTTTGACAAAACTTTCTATGGAAATAAAATTTTGACAAACATTTCTATAGAAATAAACGTTTGACAAAACTTTCTATAGAAATGAAATTTTGACACAACTTTCTATAGTAATAAAATTTGACAAAATTTTCTATGGAAATAAAGTTTTGGTAGATTATTTTTGGCGATATGGACCAATTTTTGTGTAATAAGTCATCGGCTATATATAACTAAAGACCGATATTGACCAATTTTTACATGGCTGTTAGAGGCCATATATTGACAAAATGTACCAAATTTCAACCGCATCGGATGACTTTTGCTATATATAATTATGGACCGATATGGGCAAATTTTTGCATGGTTGTTAGATACCATATACTAACACCATGTACCAAATTTCAACAGGATCGGATGAATTTTGCCCCTCCAAGAGGCTCCGGAGGTCAAATCTGGGATCGGTTTATATGGGGGCTATATATAATTATGGACCGATATGGACCAATTTTTGCGTGGTTGTTAGAGACCGTATACTAACATCAGGTACCACATTTCAACTGGATCGGATGAATTTTGCTCCTCCAAGAGGCTCCGGAGGTCGAATATGGGTATCGGTTTATATGGGAGCTATATATAATTATGGACCGATATGGACCAATTTTTGCATGGTTGTTAGAGGCTGTATACTAACATCAGGTACCAAATTTCAACCGGATCGGATGAATTTTGCTGCTCCGGGAGGCTCCCCAAGCCAAATTTGGGGATCGGTTTATATGGGGGCTATACGTAAACGTGGTCCGATATGGCCGATTTTCAATACCATCCGACCTACGTCAATAACAACTACTTGTGCCAAGTTTCAAGTCGATAGCTTGTTTCGTTCGGAAGTTAGCGTGATTTCCACAGACGGACGGACAGCCGGACAGACGGACGGACGGACGGACATGCTTAGATCGACTCAGAATTTCACCACGACCCAGAATATATATACTTTATGGGGTCTTAGAGCAATATTTCGATGTGTTACAAACGGAATGACAAAGTTAATATACCCCCATCCTATGGTGGAGGGTATAAAAACTAAAAAAAAATTCCAATTTCACTTTTATTTGTATCAGTATTTATACCCTTCACCACTACTGTAGTACAGGGTATAATAAGTTTGTGCATTTTTATGTAACGCCAAATTGGAAAAGTCTGTTTAGTATACCGATCGTCTTAGAATTAAATTCTGAGTCGATTTAGCGATGTCCGTCTGTCTGTCTGTCTGTCTGTCTGTCTGTCTGTCTGTCTGTCTGTCTGTCTGTCCGTCCGTCTGTCTGTATATGTAATTATACCCTTTACCACTACTGTAGTACAGGGTATAATAAGTTTGTCGGATCGGCTTAGAATTAAATTCTGAGTAGATTTAGCGATGTCCGTCTGTCTGTCTGTCTGTCTGTCTCTTCATGTATTTTTGTGTGCACAGTACAGCTTGCAGTTTTAGTCCGATTGTCCTAAAATTTGGTATAGGGTCCTGTTTCGGCTCAAAGACGATCCCTATTGATCCTAAGTCTCGAAAAACTTGCAAAATATCAGCCTCCCATATATAGCTTTCGCCTGATTTACAGTCATTTGCCCACAGAGGCCAATTTTTTTGCTCCGATTTAGTTGAAATTTTGCATAGGGAGTAGAATTACCATTGTAACTATGCGTGCCAAATTTGGTTGAAATCGGTTCAGATTTGGATATATCTCCCATATATAGCTTTCGCCCGATTTACACTCATATGACCACAGAGGCCGATTTAGTTGAAATTTTGCACAGGGAGTAGAATTAGAATTGTAGCTACGCGTGCCAAATTTGGTTGACATCGGTTCAGATTTAGATATAGCTCCCATATATAGCTTTCGCCCGATCAGCGTTGCCAGAATTGTTTCACCAAAAACCGCTAGATTTGTCCAAAAAACTACCCAAAAAAAATCTAAAAAATTTAAAAAAATAGCTAGAAAAAAAGCTAAATTTTTTTGTATCAAAAGTCACGTTTTTGATTGAAATTTAACAAATTTAAAGGCTTTATTTCACTTAAAATGCATATTATTTTAATTGTATTCATTTTATTTCCATTTCTGTGAGACCGTAAGAAAATCTAAGTCATATTAGCTCTGTTTGCGTACTCGATACATTTGGATTACTATCACAAATTTTTACTGGAAGTCCTTCGTTTATATTTCCTAGTAAAAACATTTTTCCCAGTAAACTTGCAATTATCCGCTGATTAATCATCAACAAGTCAAATGTGCGATATATTGCACAATGTCACATAGAACTGTATTCGAAAATATCAACATATTTCATTTTAACTGAATTAATGATAAATTCGTGAACGAGTACACTTCTCCTAATATTTCCCAAGAGAATAAAACCCATTCTAACTACCTTGCAAGTTTATACTGAATAACTTTTATTCAAAAATTTCCCTACAAACCTATTGTTGTCCAATTTTCGTAAATGTAAATCCATTCCTTTAATAAATAGCAGATTTTTTGATCCTATCACTACGATTTTTTTTTATTGCATATTTTTATGTTAAAAAAATAATACCACATTCAAAACTTTATTATTATTATTTTATTTATTATTATTATATTATTTCTATGTTCGGTTCCAAAGATTTTGAACACTAATGATTTTGGTATTGATTCCTAGTCAAATTTGAACTTATTCGTTTTTTCAGCTTTTTATTCATGAACTTCCACAGTGCTTTAAAAACGTGCTAACGAAAACTTAAATTTCCAAATTCAGACTCTAAGTAGAAATTATTCTATGTATACGTTTTTAAAATAAAATGTTGAAAACCCTCTTCTATTTTTGAGCCCTATTTTGGTTTGTGGTCAAGATACAAAAACTCCACAAATTTAAAGACTATTTCATTAATTTTAAGAATTTTGTAGAATGACCCTAGCCTTCTTTCATGTAAAGATACCCACTTTTAAGTTAAATCAATTAATTATAAGGACAAAACGACTTTATCGGCTTTTGGACAAGGAAAAAAGTTTATATAAGAGAAATTCACAAATGCTATTATAACCAAAATTCGCGTTCGTATTTTAAGGACATGAAATTCACAAATGCTATTATAACCAAAATTCGCGGACGTATTTTAAGGACATGAAATTCACAAATGCTATTATAACCAAAATTCGCGGACGTATTTTAAGGACATGAAATCTTTGGCCTCACGACAATGTTTTTCTAGTGTACAAAGCAATTCACATCTACTATTTTAGTTTAGTAATATCATAATAAATTTAGAATATTATAATAATATAAAAAGGATAAACGAGTCAAATGCTAATATTCCTAATAATTTACTGACAGTTTATATAAGGAATTTGTATGGTAATAGTAGATTTAAAGTTTACGATAACTTTTACGAATACGAGGAAAAAACTTTACAACAAGGTGTATTTGCTCCAAAAATGCCCGGATAATGGCTGGAATAATTATTAATGCTTCAATTGAGCTTCGAATTATTTCATATTTCAATAGGAACATGTCGAAAATAAAAAAGCCAAAAATAGCTAAAAGGGTCATGAAAAAAAGCCAGAAAAAAAGCTAAAAGCTAAATGCATTTTTTTCCCGCTAAACGTCTTCAAAAAAAGCCAAATTTAGCGGGGAAAAAGCTAAATTGGCAACGCTGCGCCCGATTTACACTCATATGACCACAGAGGCCGATTTAGTTGAAATTTTGCACAGGGAGTAGAATTAGAATTGTAGCTACGCGTGCCAAATTTGGTTGACATCGGTTCAGATTTAGATATAGCTCCCATATATATGTTTTTCTGATTTCGACAAAAATGGTCAAAATACCAACATTTTCCTTGTAAAATCGCCACTGCTTAGTCGAAAAGTTGTAAAAATGACTCTAATTTTCAGATTTAAATGTTTCCCATATTTATACCCTTCACCACTACTGTGGTACAGGGTATAATAAGTTTGTGCATTTGTATGTAACGCTAAGAAATAGTGGTCATAGACCCATATTTTAGTATACCGATCGGCTTAGAATTAAATTCTGAGTCGATTTAGCGATGTCCGTCTGTCTGTCTATCCGTCTGTCTGTCCGTCCGTCTGTCTGTCCGTCCGTCCGTCTATCTGTATATGAAATACCGTACATCCAAATATTTTATGAATATCGAAAATCTTGCAAAATATCAGCCAAATCGGTTCAGATTTAGATATAGCTCCCATATATATCTTTCGTCCGATTTAGACTCATATGACCACAGAGGCCAAAGTTTACTACCGATCTTCGTGAAATTTTGCACAGAGGGTAGAATTGACATTCTACCAATGCTTGGTAAATTTGATTGAAATCGGTGCAGATTTAGATATAGATCCCATATATATCTTTCGTCCGATTTGAACTTATATGGCCACAAAAGCCAGAGTTTTGCCGTGATTTGCTTCAAATTTTGCACAAGGGGTACGTTTAATAGTATCGTTAAGTGTGTCAAATTTTGTTAAAATCGGTTCAGATTTAGATATAGCTCACATATATATCTTTCGCCCGATTTGGGCTTATATGGTCTCAAAAGCGAGAGTTTTGTCCTGACTTACTTCAAATTTTGCTTTAACGATACTGTGCCGATATGTGCCAAATATGGTCAAAACCGATTCAAATTTAGATATAGCTCCCATATATATATTTCGTCCGATTTGAACTTATATGGCCTCAAAGGGTTTTGCCGTGATTTGCTTCAAATTTCGCACAAGGAGTACGTTTAGTAGTATCGGTAATTGTGCCAAATTTGGTTGAAATCGGTTCAGATTTAGATATGGCTCCCATATATATCTTCCGTCCGATTTGCACTCATATGACCAGGGGGCCAAAGTTATACTCCCATTTACGTGAAATTTCACATAGATAGCAGAATTATTATTCTAACTATACATGTCAAATTTAGTCAAAATCGGTTCAGATTATATGTAGCTCCCGTATATACGTACACCAGAGTTGGGGAAATATGGTAGACTGTTACACACTTTAGACCAATTTTCAATGGAAGTTTCCTCCAATTAACTGGATAGCGTTAGCCGATTTAAATTTTAATTCTAGAGATTTTAATTCTAGAATGGTATAATAAGTCGGCCCGCCCGACTTTAGACTTTACTTACTTGTTTTTTACTAACATTGTGTTTCATCCCAGGGTATTAGGCGATATAATTTTTAATTCTAGCGATTTTGTAGAAGTACAAAAAATTGTCTCCAAATCTTTTCAGATATAAGTCAGATATGGTAACACAAATTTTGATCTGCATAATGGTGAAGGGTATAATATAGTCGGCCCCGCCCGACTTTAGACTTTACTTACTAGTTTTTGTTATGTGAGCGCAAGCTCACATTTGACCAAAAACAACAACGTGTTGATGATTCTGAACGGTGTTTGCTGCTGTTAACTCGTAATACACCCGAGTTTTTCCGTCGATATGTGACATTGGATGAAATATGGCTCCATCACTACACTCCTGAGTCCAATCGACAGTCGGCTGAGTGGACAGCGACCGGTGAACCGTCTCCGAAGCGTGGAAAGACTCAAAAGTCCGCTGGCAAAGTAATGGCCTCTGTTTTTTGGGATGCGCATGGAATATTTTTTATCGATTATCTTCAGAAGGGAAAAACCATCAACAGTGTCTATTATATGGCGTTATTGGAGCGTTTGAAGGTCGAAATCGCGGCAAAACGGCCCCATATGAAGAAGAACAAGTATATACGGCCGTAAGTTCGGCCAGGCCGAATCTTATGTACCCTCCACCATGGATTGCGTAGGAACTTCTACTAAAGGCTGTCATCCACAATCGAATTACTTGGGTTGCGATAACACTTGCCGATGGCAAGGTATCGTAAAACTTTTTAACACTGTCTTCTAAATTGTAAGTTAGCCCATACGGGGTATATATTAAACAAAAAAAGGCCGATTAAATACGTATATAATATAGCTTGACAAAATTTTCTATAGAAATGAAAACTTGACCAAATTTTCTATAGAAATAAAATTTTGACAAAATTTTCTATAGAAATAAAAACTTGACAAAATTTTCTATAGAAATAAAATGTTGACAAAATTTTCTATGGAAGTAAAATGTTGACAAAATTTTGTATAGAAATAAAATGTTGACAAAATTTTCTACAGAAATAAATTTTTTACAAAATTTTCTATAAAAATAAAATTTTGACAAAACTTTCTATGGAAATAAAATTTTGACAAACATTTCTATAGAAATAAACGTTTGACAAAACTTTCTATAGAAATGAAATTTTGACACAACTTTCTATAGTAATAAAATTTGACAAAATTTTCTATGGAAATAAAGTTTTGGTAGATTATTTTTGGCGATATGGACCAATTTTTGTGTAATAAGTCATCGGCTATATATAACTAAAGACCGATATTGACCAATTTTTACATGGCTGTTAGAGGCCACATATTGACAAAATGTACCAAATTTCAACCGCATCGGATGACTTTTGCTATATATAATTATGGACCGATATGGACCAATTTTTGCATGGTTGTTAGATGCCATATACTAACACCATGTACCAAATTTCAACAGGATCGGATGAATTTTGCCCCTCCAAGAGGCTCCGGAGGTCAAATCTGGGATCGGTTTATATGGGGGCTATATATAATTATGGACCGATATGGACCAATTTTTGCGTGGTTGTT
The DNA here is from genome assembly GCF_050003625.1 of Haematobia irritans. Taxonomy (NCBI): domain Eukaryota; kingdom Metazoa; phylum Arthropoda; class Insecta; order Diptera; family Muscidae; genus Haematobia; species Haematobia irritans. The sequence goes on along the minus strand of NC_134399.1, from coordinate 69,688,099 downwards.
AGAGACCGTATACTAACATCAGGTACCACATTTCAACTGGATCGGATGAATTTTGCTCCTCCAAGAGGCTCCGGAGGTCGAATCTGGGTATCGGTTTATATGGGAGCTATATATAATTATGGACCGATATGGACCAATTTTTGCATGGTTGTTAGAGGCTGTATACTAACATCAGGTACCAAATTTCAACCGGATCGGATGAATTTTGCTGCTCCGGGAGGCTCCCCAAGCCAAATTTGGGGATCGGTTTATATGGGGGCTATACGTAAACGTGGTCCGATATGGCCGATTTTCAATACCATCTGACCTACGTCAATAACAACTACTTGTGCCAAGTTTCAAGTCGATAGCTTGTTTCGTTCGGAAGTTAGCGTGATTTCCACAGACGGACGGACAGCCGCACAGACGGACGGACATGCTTAGATCGACTCAGAATTTCACCACGACCCAGAATATATATACTTTATGGGGTCTTAGAGCAATATTTCGATGTGTTACAAACGGAATGACAAAGTTAATATACCCCCATCCTATGGTGGAGGGTATAAAAAGTGTTGTTCCACCAAGACAACGCACCGTGCCACAAGTCATTGAGAGCGATGGCAAAAATTCATGAATTGGGCTTCGAATTGCTTCCCCATCCACCGTATTCTCCAGATCTGGCCCCCAGCGACTTCTTCTTGTTCTCAGACCTCAAAAGGATCCTCGCATGGAAAAAATTTGGCTGCAATGAAGAGGTGATCGCCGAAACTGAGGCCTATTTTGAGGCAAAACCGAAGGAGTACTGCCAAAATGGTATCAAAAAAATCGTTGTATCGCTCTTGAAGGGAACTATGCTGAATAATAAAAACGAATTTTGACAAAATTCGTTTTTATTATTCAAAACGAAAAAAAATGTGTTTTTCTTTGTTAGACCAAAATATGGACCGATACACACAATTTTCGACACGCCTCTTTGTGGTGCTAAAATACCTCTAGATTTCCAGCTTTAAGCAAATCGTATAAAAACTACGTTTTCTAGAAGCCCAAGAAATAAAATCAGGAGATCGGTCTATATGGGGTCTATACAAAACATGGACCGATACACACCATTTTCGGCACACCTATTTGTGATCCTAAAATACCTCTAGATTTTCAATTTCAGGCAAATCGAAGCCCAAGACGCCAAATCGTGGGATCAGTATATATGGGAGCTATATCAAAACCTGGACCGATATAGCCCATCTTCGAACTTGGCCTGCGTGCAGACAAAAGACGAATATGTGCCCAAGGTCAGGATGATAGCGCCATTACTGAAGACGGTAGCGTGATTACAACAGACAGACAGACGGACATGGTTATATCGTCTTAGAATTTCTCCCTGATCAAGAATATATACACTTTATATAGTCGCAAATTAGAAGAGTAAAGGAAACTTTCTCCAAACATAATAATTCCATGAACTAAAATACAGTTAAATTGGTTTTAGTAAGGGCTAGAGGGATCACTTTTTTTGCGTCTATGATGGAGGATATAAAAATTAAAATTCTCATATGTTGACTTATATAGATTACATTTTGTCCCATCCACCACCAAGTAATGTTTGTATAATCTTCTATTACCATTCTAGGAATATATGGTTGTGTCATTTGGTTTTCTTAAAAAAATGACAATATTTTATGAAACACAACCACCATTTGGAACTCTATTGAAGTTTAATATACCCACACAATATTTATTCAGCCTGTGTAGATAGTACACATTTTGGTTGAAAAATACACAGAAGGTGCTGTGATAACATTCTGCATGTGCAATTGCTTCAAACTTTGTTTGAAGATGAAAGAGCGAGAAGTTCCGGTTGCAGTAGTAAAAACTAACACGTATCAGGCACCTATCGCGTTAGATAAATAGCTTAATTTTATTCCAGATGTTATTTTTCACTCCTTTCGTTTCGTTTCGTTTTTTGGTGTTCTCCGTTGCAATCATGAAACTTTTTTAGCCCTCTTGGCAAATACACTAGCATTTGTTTGTCCTCATTTCTTCTTTCAGTTTGTCCTTTGTTCACACTCGCACACACGCTTAGATTCTGCAAACTTTGAGCACACGAGCGAGCATAACTTGTAAAACTTTATCGGATAAAGTGTTCCCATCCATAGAGGTACACTTCCTGCAATGCCTGCAAGGATATCTAAAACTAGGATGCGTTTACAATTGCGATAAAGGAGAAATCTATGAGCTGATTGTCCCACCAATGAAAAGTAAGTAATGGCAAACTACTGAAAAATTTATTAGAAATGCCTGGTGGTGTGTAACTAAAAAAACTTTAGCGACATTTGAATGTACTTTTGTTGCTTCGAGTGAGCTTCCAGTTCCTTCCCATCACTTCCGTGGGCTATTTCGAACATCCATTAAGATAATTACATTAAAAACGCCATAAAATGGATAGAAATAATTTTTATGAGCTCTTACTCACACACTGATGGTCATAGTGGGCCATTGTTAGATCTCCGAATATCATTTGCTAGGGGAAAATTAAAACAATTTTTTTTGTTATCTCCAAAGGATGTAAAACTATTATGAATTGACCCATCAGATTTGCTATAGCTATGTGGTAGCAATTCTTTTTCCTGGCCATTTATGATTTGTTCATGGATTCCGTTTGGCCTCATTAAGAATAGTGTGTGAGTATGGGTTTGTGTGTGTGTGTGTGCGTTTAAATCATAATATCGTCCAAGCAGCAGCCATTTATGTAAACGAGTTGCAAATTGACCACTGGGATAAATTCATTTTTACCCACTTAACAAGATTTGGCCACAAATGTTTACTGGCTTTCACAATGTTCCCAAGCTGAAGCTCTTGACCACTTATGAAGATTTGTAGCTTAGATACTTTTGGGTAATGGCCTGATCCCCAAAAAGAATAAATTAAATTAGTAGTCATATGACCATAGTTGACCATATATACTCTATTATTTATTATCTTTGGAATAAATTGATATAAAGATGTTGCCTACAATTCATAGAGTGGCTAGCCAAGACATTTAAATTTGACTTTGGAAGATGTTGTGGTGAATCGTATGTATACAGAAATAAATTTCACCATTTTTATATCCTCCACCATAGGATGGGGGTATATTAACTTTGTCATTCCGTTTCTAACACATCGAAATATTGCTCTAAGACCCCATAAAGTATATATATTCTGGGTCGTGGTGAAATTCTGAGTCGATTTGATAATGTCCGTCCGTCCGTCTGTTGAAATCACGCTAACTTCCGAACGAAACAAGCTATCGACTTGAAATTTGGCACCAGTAGTTGTTATTGATGTAGGTCGGACGGTATTGCAAATGGGCCATATCGGTCTACTTTTACGCATAGCCCCCATATAAACGGACTCCCAAATTTGGCTTGCCGATCCTCTAAGAGAAACAAATTTCATCCGATTCGGCTGAAATTTGGTACATGGTGTTAGTATATGGTCTCTAATGACCATACAAAAATTGGTCCATATCGGTCCACTTTTACGTATAGCCCCCATATAAACGGACCCCCAAATTTGGCTTGCGATCGCTCTAAGAGAAGCAAATTTCATCCGATCCGGTTGAAATTTTGTACATGGTGTTAGTATATGGTCTCTAACAACCATGCAAAAATTGGTCCACATCGGTCTATAATTATATATAGCCCCCATATAAACCGATCCCCCGATTTGGCTTGCGGAGCCTCTAAGAAACGAAAATTTCATCCGATCCGGCTGAAATTTGGTACATGGTGTTGGTATATGTTCTCTAATGTCCATGCAAAAATTGGTCCATATCGGTCTATAATTATATATAGCCCCCATATAAATCGATTCCCAGATTTGTCCTCCGGAGCCTCTTGGAGGAGCAAAATTCATCCGATCCGGTTGAAATTTGGAACATGGTGTTAGAATGTGGTCTCTAACAAACACGCAAGAATTGGTCCATATCGATCCATAATTATATATAGCCCCCATATAAACCGTTCCCCAGATTTGATCTCCGGAGCCTCTTGGAGGAGCAAAATTCATCCGATCCGGTTGAAATTTGCAACGTGGTGTTGGTATAAGGCCGCTAATATCCATGCCAAAATTGGTCCATATCGGTCTATAGTTATATATAGCCGATCCCCAATCACACAAAAATTGGTCCATATCGGTTCATATTCATGGTTGCCACTCGAGCCAAAAATAATCTACCAAAATTTTATTTTTGTGGAAAACATTGTCAAAATGTTATTTCTATAGAAAATTTTGTCAAAATTTTATTTCCATAGAAAATTTTGTACAAATTTTATTTGTTGTTGTTTTTTTATTTCAGCTTAAAACCATACATTGACTAAACTACAAGAGTAGCTTAACCAACAGAGGAAAAGAATGTTTGTCAAATTTATTTGGGCAAAGCCCTATAGACTGCAAGATGGTTGGATGGACGCACGTTTCGGAATTACCACATTCCTCATCAGCATCCTCTACTTGCAGCAAAACTATCAACCAATTATCAGAATAAATTCAGGCAGTTTATTAAACCCAACAAAAACCACACTTGAACCCTCCGAAAAAAGGTTTTACATTGATAGCCGGCTTATGCCAAATAAATTCGAAACAAACATATCAACAACAATGCTTAAAGAACAAAACCAACAATAACAAAACAAAACAAATTTTATTTCTATAAAAAATTTTGTCAAAATTTTATTTCTATAGAAAATTTTGTCAAAATTTTATTTCTATAGAAAATTTTTTCCAAATTTTATTTCTATAGAAGATTTTTTCCAAATTTTACTTCTATAGAAAATGTTGTAAAAATTTTATTTGATCAAAATTTTATTTCTATAGAAACTTTAAACTTAACTATATACTTATTTAATCGGCCTTTTTTTGTTTAATATATACTACGTATGGACTACCTTGTAATTTAGAAGACGGTGTTAGTAAGTTTTAAGATACCTTGCCATCGGCAAGTGTTACTGCAACCCAAGTAATTCGATTGTGGATGACAGTCTTTCGTAGAAGTTTCTACGCAATTCATGGTGGAGGGTACATAAGATTCGGCCTGGCCGAACTTACGGCCGTATATACTTGTTGTATACTAACATTTTCGTTTCGTTTGTAACACATCCAAAATGTTGGTCTCAGACCCCATGATGTATAAATATTCTAAGTCGTAGTGAAGTCGACTTAGCGTTGTCATTCCGTCCGTCTGTTGAAATCACGCTAACTGCCGTATGAAACAGGCTATTGCGTTGAAACTTGACACAAGTAATTGCTATTAATGTAGGTCAGATAGTGTTGCAAAAGGATCATGGGTATAACAGATATATAAACCCATCCCCGGTAAATACTTATTGTTAAATGGACTATTTGGAATCGGTACTGGTAAACTCTACGAGAAACGCGACTACGACAAGAGGACTACCCCAAGGGGGTGTGATATCGCCTTTACTTTGGCTACTCATAGTAGATAAGATTCTAACTTTTCTTCACGACAAAGGGATAAAGATAGTGGTATAAGCGGTGGTAAAATGTGTTCCTTTTAGAGGAAGTCATATCTAGGGATCGGATATAGACCAATTCTAGCACAGATGTATATTACTATACCGTACTAAGTTTATATTTAGGACGTATATTAAATTTTAGGAAATATATTAATATACCTTACTAAATTTAAAACGGATCGGAAAAAACTTAGGAACTTAAATCTGGGGAACTTATATATGCGCGTTCTGGTTGTCGGCGATATATAAAGGATGTATCAACTTATCATATATCCCAGGAAAGTGGAGGGAAACAAAAGTCGTTTTCATACCTAAAGCGGGAAAAGCCTCTCACTCGAGGGCGAAGGATTTCCGACCAATCAGCTTATCCTCATTCCTACTTAAGACTCTGGAGAGGATGATATATATTTATCTTAGAACTAGCATCGATTCAAGTTTGTTCTCGAAACGACAGCATGCTTACTCGAAAGGCAGGTCTACTGAGACCGCACTACATGAACTAGTCAGCTTTATTGAATGCTCACTATCTGTCAAAGAATACACAATCGTGGCGTTTCTAGACATCGAAGGGGCGTTCAATAATGTCCATCCGAGCTCGATATTAAATGGACTGACAACTCTGAATGTTGATTCATGTATACTCAGGCTGTTAGACGAACTGCTAATGAAGAGACGTATTTCAGCCACACTAGGACAAGCAAACATACAGAGGCACTCCCCAAGGAGGAGTTCTATCACCTCTTCTTTGGAATGTTGCTATAAATAACCTTCTGGTTACTCTAGAAAAAGAAAGGATAAAAGTGGTGGCATACACAGATGATGTGGCTCTGGCAGTCAGGGGAAAATTCCCATCCACAATCAGAGATATTATTCAGAGGGCCCTCCGGATGACTGAGAAATGGGCGAAAGACAATGGTCTTGGGGTAAATCCTGCAAAGACAGAATTAATCATGTACTGTAAAGATCGCAAAACTCCCACGGTTAGGCCTATTTCCTTAGGGGGTATTGAAATTCCCTATGGTGTATGTGCAAAATACCTTGGCGTTATTTTGGACAGGAAGCTGAACTTTAAGCTTAATATTGAAGAAGGGGCAAAAAGGCAATAGGAAAAAAGTGGGGACTAAAACCAAAAATTGTGCATTGGCTATAAACGGCAGTGGTTAGACCTATAATGCTATATGGTGTTGTAGTCTGGTGGTCGGCACTTCAGAAACCGACTTGTTTAGATAAAGTTCAGCGCATTTAGCAAGACAGGAACAAATTCCCTTAATGTCATTCTGCATCTATTGCCTTTAGACATTTTGGCCAAACAGTCAGCTGCAACAACGGCTGTGCGGTTGCGCGAGCTATCGCTGTGGTCGGAAAAAGGTTACGGTCACAGTTCGGTCCTCAAAATAATGCCAGATGTGCCTAACGTAGTGTATTACACTTTGGCGAGTCCACTTTTCGACAAAAAGTTTGAGACTCTAATCCCCAACAGTGAGACGTGGTGCACACAGACCCCGCGGAATAAAGAATATATAGATTTCTACACTGATGGCTCCAAATTGGATGGACAAGTGGGGTTCGGAGTATATTCTAATGATCTGGAACTTCGAATAGCGAAAAGATTACATAATCACTGTAGTGTTTTTCAGGCTGAAATATTAGCAATAAGAGAGGTGGCGAATTGGCTGAGAAGTAATGTTCCAAAAAATGTGGGCATTAATATATACTCAGACAGTCAACCTGCAATACAATCCTTGGACTCTGTGTTTCTCAACTCGAAAACGGCCATCGACTGCCGCAAATCTCTCAATGAGATGGCTGAGCAGTACAATATTCACCTAATATGGGTGCCTGGCCATAGGAACATACCGGGGAACTGCGAAGCGGATGAGTTGGCAAGGCTAGGGACTACCTTACATATTCCAGGGGAACTAGAATTTGTTGGTATGCCCCTAGGTACCTGCAAGCTCATACTGCGTGAGAAGGCTGTTATGATGGCAAATGTTCGATGGGAGAATTGCAAGGGTTGTAACGACACCAAGCAAATATGGCCCCATTTCAACTTAAACCGCACACTAGATATGCTAATGTTCTCGAGACGTCAGATATCACTCCTGATATCTGCTATAACGGGTCGCAGCCTGATAAGCGAAGAAAAATAATCGAGAAGGTTCAGCGGTTAAAACTAGAAGTGCCCATATGTAATAGGTACTTTTAGTTAATGTGGTATCACAATGGACTGAATAGTCTTAATCGGGCTGTCACTTTAATCTAACCTATATATGCGGGTTACAATACCGCCCGACCTACAAGAACAACATCAAGTTTCCACTCATCTCAAGTGCACCAAAATCAATAAATCGGTAATGTATTACAATCTCGATTAAGAATGACTTCCATTCTGAGTCACTTGTATTCCATGAAATATTTTTTGTGTGTTATTTCATATTTCATTTTATTTCATATTTCATACCAAATAAAAAACAAGTTTTTTATGTCACCTTCGAATACACCGTTTTTATGAAGAGATTTAAAAAATTTGTTACACATTGTCAAATAAATGAAAAGAAAATATCTACCAAAATAGAGGTCACACAGATGACATATTATTAAATTCATTTCCCGTTGGAAAAACAAAAAGCCCTTACCCTGAGAAAACCCCATCATGGCCAACGAAAGCCAATAACAACATGCGTTTATAATAACTAGGACACGTATGGAAAAAGTCCGGAAAACCAGATCGGCATTCCAAGTTGTGAAATAAAGTTTCAGAACATAAAAACAATTAAATTTTGCATTCAACAAAATTGTGATGGCACTACTTCCAGTCGAAATGGTAGCATATTTGTACGTCACCCGCGTGAATAAGTATTTATGTTTTATTAGGGTGTACCGAATCGTCGGAGTCATGACAATGTTTTTATGCCCTAAACATGTACAGGGTGGCCGATATATATTTCAACCAACTTCACGAATTTATCATTGTCTTCTTCATTCCAGTAAAAGTTCGTTTTATTGTCTACCAGCATACAAAAGCATCTTTATCTACTGTATTTAGAAATAAAGTGATACTGCCGCCTATCAGGCCAGATATCAGGTGTGATACACCTGGCGTCTTGAGAACACTAGTTTAAGTTTAAATAGTGTCTTTACATCCCTTGCAATTCCCCCATCGAAGATTTGCCATCATAAGAGCCTTCTCACACATTAAGAGCTTGCTGGTAGCCAGAGGCATACCAACAGATTCTAGTTCTCCTGGAATATGTAACATAAAGTAGTTCCTAGCCTTCCTAATTTATCCGCTTCGCAGTTCCCCGGTATGTTCCTATGGCCAGGCACCCATATTAGGGAAAATAATGTACTGCTCAGCCATCTCGTTGAGAGATTTGCGACAGTCGATTGCCGATTTCGAGTTACGGAACACAGAGTCCAAGCATTTTATTGCAGGTTGACAGTCTGAGAATATATTAATGGCAACATATGTTGGAACATTACTTCTCAGTCAATAGGATTGGTTTCGCAATTTCATTTGATAACTGGATTTCGTCATATAAAATTTTGACAAAATTTCCTATAGAAATACAATTTTGACAAAATTTTCTATAGAAATAAAATTTTGACAAAATTTTCTATAGAGATAAAATTTTCAGAAAATTTGTTTAGAAATAAAAATTTCTATTGAAATAAAATTTTGAGAAAATTTTCCATGCAAATAAAATTTTGAGAAAATTTCCTATAGAACTAAAATTTTGACAAAACTTTCTATAGAAATAAAACTTTGAGAAAGTTTTCTACAGAAATAAAATTTTGACAAAATTTTCTATAGAAATCAAATTTTGAGAAAATTTTCTATAGACATAAAATTTTTAAAAAGTTTCCAATAGAAATAAAATGTTGACAAATTTTTCTATATAAATAAAATTTTGAGAAAATTTTCCATAGCGATACAAATTTGACAAAATTTTCTATAGAAATAAAATTTTGACAAAATTTTCTATAGAAATCAAATTTTGAGAAAATTTTCTATAGACATAAAATTTTTAAAAAGTTTCCAATAGAAATAAAATGTTGACAAATTTTTCTATATAAATAAAATTTTGAGAAAATTTTCCATAGCGATACAAATTTGACAAAATTTTCTATAGAAATAAAATTTTGACAAAATTTTCTATAGAAATAAAATTTTGACAAAATTTTCTATAGAAATAAAATTTTGAAAAAAAATTCTATAGAAATAAAATTTTTAAAAAATTTTCTATAGAAATAAAATTTTGAGAAAATTTTCTATAGACATAAAATTTTTACAAAATTTCCTATAGAAATAAAATGTTGACAAATTTTTCTATATAAATAAAATTTTGAGAAAATTTTCCATAGAAATAAAATTTTGACAAAGTTTCCTATAGAAATAAAATTATGACAACATTTTCTATATAAACAAATTTTGAAAACATTTTTCTATAGAAATAAAATTTTGAGAAAATCTGTTTAGAAATAAAATTTTGAAAAAAAATTTCTATAGAAATAAAATTTTGAGAAAATTTCCTATAGAAATAACATTTCTACAGAAATAAAATTTTGACAAAATTTTCTATAGAAATAAAACTTTGACAAAATTTTCTATAGAAATAAAATTTTGAAAAAATTTTCTTTAGAACTAAATTTTTGAAAAAAAAAAATTCTCTAGAAATAAAATTTTGACAAAATTTTCTATAGAAATAAACTTTTGAGAAAATTTTTTATAGACATAAAATTTTTACAAAATTTCCTATAGAAATAAAATGTTGACAAATTTTTCTATTTAAATAAAATTTTGAGAATATTTTCCATAGCAATAATAATAATTAACTATCGAAATAAAATGTTGACAAATTTTTCTATATAAATAAAATTTTGAGAAAATTTTCCATAGAAATAAAATTTTGACAAAATTTCCTATAGAAATAAAATTATGACAAAATTTTCTATATAAACAAATTTTGAAAAAAATTTTCTATAGAAATAAAATTTTGAGAAAATTTGTTTAGAAATAAAATTTTGAAAAAAAAAATTCTATAGAAATAAAATTTTGAAAAAAAAATCTATAGAAATAAAATTTTGAGAAAATTTCCTGTAGAAATAAAATTTCTCAGTCATTAGGATTGGTTTCGCAATTTCATTTGATAACTGGATTTCGTCATATAAAATTTTGACAAAATTTCCTATAGAAATAAAATTTTGACAAAATTTCCTATAGAAATAAAATTTTGAAAAAATTTTCTATAGAGATAACATTTTCAGAAAATTTGTTTAGAAATAAAAATTTCTATTGAAATAAAATTTTGAGAAAATTTTCCATTCAAATAAAATTTTGAGAAAATTTCCTATAGAAATAAAATTTTGACAAAATTTTCTATAGAAATAAAACTTTGAGAAAGTTTTCTACAGAAATAAAATTTTGACAAAATTTTCTATAGAAATCAAATTTTGAGAAAATTTTCTATAGACATAAAATTTTTAAAAAGTTTCCAATAGAAATAAAATGTTAACAAATTTTTCTATATAAATAAAATTTTGAGAAAATTTTCCATAGCGATACAAATTTGACAAAATTTTCTATAGAAATAAAATTTTGACAAAATTTTCTATAGAAATAAAATTTTGAAAAAAATTCTATAGAAATAAAATTTTTAAAAAATGTTCTATAGAAATAAAATTTTGAGAAAATTTTTTATAGACATAAAATTTTTACAAAATTTCCTATAGAAATAAAATGTTGACAAATTTTTCTATATAAATAAAATTTTGAGAAAATTTTCCATAGAAATAAAATTTTGACAAAATTTCCTATAGAAATAAAATTATGACAAAATTTTCTATATAAACAAATTTTGAAAAAAATTTTCTATAGAAATAAAATTTTGAGAAAATTTGTTTAGAAATAAAATTTTGAAAAAAATTTCTATAGAAATAAAATATTGAGAAAATTTCCTATAGAAATAAAATTTCTACAGAAATAAAATTTTGACAAAATTTTCTATATAAATAAAACTTTGACAAAATTTTCTATAGAAATAAAATTTTGAAAAAATTTTCTTTAGAACTAAAATTTTGAAAAAAAAAAAAATTCTCTAGAAATAAAATTTTGACAAAATTTTCTATAGAAATAAACTTTTGAGAAAATTTTCTATAGACATAAAATTTATACAAAATTTCCTATAGAAATAAAATGTTGACAAATTTTTCTATTTAAATAAAATTTTGAGAATATTTTCCATAGCAATAATAATAATTTCCTATCGAAATAAAATGTTGACAAATTTTTCTATATAAATAAAATTTTGAGAAAATTTTCCATAGAAATAAAATTTTGACAAAATTTCCTATAGAAATAAAATTATGACAAAATTTTCTATATAAAAAATTTTGAAAAAAATTTTCTATAGAAATAAAATTTTGAGAAAATTTGTTTAGAAATAAAATTTTGAAAAAAAATTCTATAGAAATAAAATTTTGAGAAAACTTTCCTATAGAAATAAAATTTCTACAGAAATAAAATTTTGACAAATTTTTCTAAAGTAATAAAACTTTGACAAAATTTTCTATAGAAATAAAACTTTGACAAAATTTCATAGAGAAATAAAATGTTGACAAATTTTTCTATTTAAATAAAATTTTGAGAAAATTTTCCATAGCAATAAAATTTTGACAAAATTTTCTATAGAAATAAAATTTTGACAAAATTTTCTATAGAAATAAAATTTTGACAAAATTTTCTGTATAAATAGACATAAAATTCTTAAAAAATTTTCTATAGAAATAAAACTTTGAAAAAATGTTCTAAAGAAATAAAACTTTGACAAAATTTTCTATAGAAATAAAACTTTGACAAAATTTTCTATAGAAATAAAATTTAGAAAAATTTTTCTGTACAAATAAAATTTTGACAAAATTTTCTTTAGAAATAAAATTTTGACAAAATTTTCTATAGAAAAAAATTTTGACAAAATTTTCTATAGAAATAAAATTTTGAGAAAATTTTCTATAGAAATAAAACGTTGACAAAGTTTTCTATAGAAATACAATTTTGAGAAAATTTTCTATAAAAATATTGAGAACATTTTGTATAGAAATAGAATTTTCTATGGAAATAAAATTTTTAAAAAATTTTCTATAGAAATAAAATTTTGACAAAATTTTCTATAGAAATGATTTTTTTTTGTTTGGTAGTTTTTTGGTAAAATTTTCGTTGGGTCCGTTCGAAAATAAGAAACTTTAGACTCAGTCATCATATGAATCTAAAGTAGGCGAAATATATGGAGGCTGTATTTAAATTTGAACAAATTTCCATCAAATTTAGCACACGTAACGATTCTAGCAATTGTACTGTTTACGAAAAAGTTGAAGTAAATCAGTAAAACTCTGGCATCTGGGTGCATATCGAACAAAAACTGTAAATGGGAGCTATATGTAAATCTGAACCGATTTTTCCCAAAATCAATAGGGTTCCATTATTACCCAAACTGGTGCAGTGTATAATAATGTTATCGGTTATATTTGATAGCATTAAATCGACTTCATCCGAATTGTTTCCTATAATAACATCCAAGTTTTTCATAAATTTATGGAAACTTTTAACTGAGTACAGCTTACCCAAATATACCTAGGCAACAAATTCACATGAATATAATATCGACCCCACATGCTGTTTTCATTATTTTATGGATAAATGCAGTTGTTATTGAAAATCCATCTACCAGAGAAACCGCCTTTTTCGAACCCTCTCTTCAAACATCCAACACATATTTACCGTGGAGAGCAAAAAAAAAATTAATTAACAGTTTCCCTAAAATCCATACCATATCATGGCCAACTTTTCTCCCTCTTCATGGTCGTTTATATCGTAGCACTCTAGGGCGACTGCAAAAGTTTACTGTTGAAAACTGAAAATTGGTAAAATTCAATGGACTGGTGTCGTCCAAAAGTGGTACTCAACAAATGATTGCTTGCATCACGAGCCCCTTAACATTACGCATATGGAAAAACAATTGATACCGAGAGTCGTATATATTTAAAGATAAAAAATAAAGTGCATTTTATTCATATGACGACAAATTTTCCTTAATCCTCGATGTACACATAGCCTGTTAGTGTATGACATCAATAGGATTTTTCAGATATCAATTTGAAACGATTACTTTATTTCGTTTCGTAAACAAAAAAGTTAACATGAGGGAGGGTAGATTCAAAACCAGTGGTGACCTAACTCACATCCGGTGGGGTTGATATGTATTGGAAACGGTCGCCTCACAGCCTTAAGACAGTGACAGTTCATTTTATTTTCTAGAAGCTATGCTTGATTTTACACCTACAGAGTTGGTAGGCCCTCAAATTGAGTCTATTATTAAACAAGTAAGTAAAGTAGAAAGTCGGGCGGGCCGACTATACCATACCCTAAACCACCCTTACTGAATTAGTAATCATAAGCATTTGTGGGGTAACGTTGATATAGATCTGGGAGATAAACCGCAGTTGCATATTTAAGAAAGTTAAGGGGTATATGTTTATGGGTACTTTGTCTCAATCGGACTATAGCTCATGGTCAGTGTTGTCAGGGTAAATGTTGGGTTTACCCTACAAGGACAAAAAAAGTTCCATACTTTCCCATACATCCTTAAACAATTTTCCTACAATATTTTTCGTTATATTTAAACAAATTTTACAAAATAAAAATGGTTGTAAATACTTTATTATCTTAAAACTTGAAAATGCAACGTATATAACGTAGAAAATAAATTTGTATTACCACAACGGTTACTACCGTTGGTAGAATTCTACCAAAAATAGTATTTTTTTTTTGTTCATAAAATTTTGGAAAAAGTTTCTATAAACAAATTTTTTTTGAGAAAAGTTTCTATAGAAATAAAATTTTGATAATAAATTCTATAAAATAAAATTTTGAGAAAAAATTCCATAGAAACAACATTTTGAGAACTTATTTTTATAGAAATAATATTTTGAAAAAAATTTCTATAGCAATACAAGTTTGCTAAATTTTCTATAGAAATAAAATGTTGACAAAATTTTCTACAGGAATAAAGTTTTGATAAAATTTTCTATAGAAATATTTGTTTGGTAGATTTATGGTAATTTGTGGTAATCTTAAAATTTTGTTAGATTTTTTTTTTGGCACGAGTGGTAACTGTTGTTACCACACAATGTTAAAGATCAAGCCTCTCCGGCTTCTAATTTCCTCCACTAGAGCCACCAAAATGTAAAAAAATTATTAAAAATTCTGTTGAGTGAAAATGTCCCTACATTGTGGCCCTACGTCCCTACAAGACGATATAACATATATTAGAAAAACCGTACATATAGGGAATTTCCCCTACTTCTAGCAACACTGGCTGTAGTTGATATTGCACCTACGGAGTTAGTATGCCACTAATTTTGAGCCCATTATTAAAAAAAGAGAAAATCGCTCAAATAGTTTGGGTAATAAATCCAAATTTGTAAAAATCCAGCAATATTCTTATGTTAGAGCTACAAGAACGTATAAATACGATCGGCTAGTACATCAAAATTTGAAATTTGAGTAACATTGGTTAATAACTAACCCCCATATGCAATAAAGTTACAGAATACTTCAAGCCTACTTTTGCCATATAAGTTCATTCGATAAACTGTCAATAAATTGTTTTGCATATGGGCATAAAAGTATTATGGCCAAATTTGGGAAAATCGAGCAATGCGCATATATGGAAGCTATATGTAAATCTGAACCAATTTTTATAATATTTTGCGAGTTTGATTAATACCACAAAAGGTTACCTTGAGCAAAATTTGAGTAAGATCAGTTAAGAAATGAGGCTCTATGGTCAAACATTAGGTTATTAGGGGCAAATTTTTCAAAATCGGGCGATACATATATGTGGGAGCTATATCTACATCTGAACTGATTTCGATGAAATTTTGCACATACCGTTAGTACTATAGAGGACTGGATCTAGCCAACTTTGAGTAAGATCGGATAATAAATAAGGGTTCTATGGCCAAATTTGGGAAAATCGGGCTATACATTTATATGGGAGCTATATCTCAATCTTAACCGATTTCGATGAAATTTTGCACATATAGTTAGTGCTATAGAAGATTACATTTGGCAAACTTTGAGTACCTTCGGTGGATAAATAAGAGTTTTATAGCCAAATTTAGAAAAAACGGGCGGTACATATATATGGGAGCTATAGCTAAATCTGAATCGATTTCCATGATTTTTTGCACATATAGTTAGTGCTATAGAAGATTATAGAAGATAGATCGGTTGATAAATAAAGGTTTTGTGGCCAAATTTGGGAAAATGGGGCGATACATATATATGAGAGCTATATCTAAATCTGAACCGATTTGGATGAAATTTTGCAGACTTGAAGGGCGATGAAAAAGATTATTTTTTGCCAAATTTGGTGGCGAGCCGTTTGTAAAACAGCACAACGTAACCCCATTTGTCGATACATATAGCTATATCTACCCTTGATCCGATTTCTTCCAAATTCAATAGCATTCGTCCTTGTACCCAAGAAACTTCCTGTACCAAATTTCATCAAAATCGGTCAATAATTGCGACCAGAATTCTGTGAACAACAAATACATGGACAGACGGACGCACGGACGGACGGACACAAACGCTAGATCGACTCAGGAGGTGATTCTGAGTCGATCGGTATATATTTTATGGGGTCTAAAATCAATATTTCTGGTAGGCACATTTTTTGGCAGATCAAACTTATTATACCCTGACCCTGTGGGGTTTAGGGTATAAACATTGGAAATGGCTAATGTAGCCAAATTTTGTGAAAATTGGGCACTATAATTATGTAAATCTAAATAATATGAGATAATTCAGGCGATACATATATATGGGAGCTATATCTAAATCTGAACCGATTTAGATGGGTCTCTGCAGGTATAGTAAGCACTATAGAAAATTAAATTTTATCAATTATGAGTAAGATCGGTTAATCAAAAAGGGTTTTATGGACACATTTGAAAAATCGGGTGATACATATACATTGTAGGTTTATCTAAATCTGAGCCGATTTCGAATTTAGTACACTTGAAGGATGATGCATTAGATTGCGAAGTGCCACTTTAGACGTCAATCGGTTGGAAAAGGAGCGCAATCTGTCCCCATTTATATATATCTAAATTTTATAAATCTGAGCCGATTTCGAATTTAGTACACTTGAAGGATGATGCATTAGATTGCGATGTGCCACTTTAGACGTCAATCGGTTGGAAAAGGAGCGCAATCTGTCCCCATTTATATATATCTAAATTTTATCCGATTTCTTTCAAAATTAAATAGCGTTCGTTCTTCTGCCAAAAAAAGTCGCTTAGGTTAGGTTAAAGGGGCAGGCTCACTTAGACTATTCAGTCCATTGTGATACCACATTAAGAACCTATTACATATGGGCACTTCTAGTTTTAACCGCTGAACCTTCTCGATTATTTTCTTCTGTTGAACCAACCAGATTGTTCCAAAAACATTAGCAGACTGTTTAAGCTAACGTTTTGCAGGTCCGCCAGTAATCTAAAGCTATATGTCCCTAAAATTCGCTTACGCTTTAAGGTGGGTATTAAGTTCGAGTTTAGCCGCTAAAATCGTCATTTCTTCACTAAAGTGAAAATTAAATCAGTAAAAAAGGCATAAAAATATACATATTTGATTTCAAAGCAAATTTTCACAAAGTTTTTATTCCTTAAAATGGATTATTAAAGAAAAGTAATCGTGAAAAATTACGTTTTAGCGGCTAAACTTGAACTTAATACCCACCTTTACACAAAAATGCAGGACACTCACACATACAACTCATACAGTAGTCATTATACTTCGCGCCTATAGTTTTTGCAAAATCGAATATCAGGCAGCGACCCGTTATAGCAGATATCAGGAGTGATATCTGACGTCTCGAGAACACTAGCATATATAGTGTGCGATTTAAATTTAAATGGGACAATATTTGCTTGGTGTCGTTACAACCCTTGCAATTCTCCCATCGAACATTTTCCTTCTCACGCAGCAGGAGCTTGAAGGTAGCCAGGGGCATACCAACAGATTCTAGTTCCACTGGAATATGTAGGGTAGTCCCTAGCCTTGATAGTTCATCCGCTTCGCAGTTCAACGGTATGTTCTTATGGCCAGGTGAATATTGTGCTGCTCAGATCAAAATCGGTTAGTAATTGCAACCGAAATGTTGCGGACAACAAATACACGGACAGACGGACAGATTCTGTGTCGATATGTAAAAAATTTAAGGGGTCTAAAATCACATTTCTGACAGATCAAAGTTATAATACTCTAACCACTATATGGTTTAGGTTATAATAATATAAGGCATTTGAATTTCGGCCAATCCTTATTGAGCACATTCCTTACTCCTTATGAAATTTAAGTTTCATACACCCTGATTTATGGGAGTCATTTGAATCAATAAATATTAATTTTAAAAAGTAATAAACATTGCTTTATAATTTATAACTCTGGTAAATTCAATGGTATGGAAGACCAATGTAGAGGGAAATGGTAAATTTTTTAATATAGTTTTATGAGCTACTAAAAGGCAATTACTTCAAAGTAAAAAGTAAAAATGGGGAATAAACTTGGAGCAGAGTAAGTAACTAGGCTTTCAAAATTTTAAATTGTTCATGGAAAGCAAACATTAAACTTCGATATCAAATTTTTTGTCGTTAATAGGTTTCATCTAAATATGTGTATATATGGAAATAATTTCGTCTTCCTTCCCTTTTGCCAGTATATATATAAAGAAGCTTTCATAACATTTGATGATGGATGGATTCTGAAAGTTAAATTATTTCTACACAATTTACAAAAAAAAAAATGGTCGATTGAATTTGTATAAGGATATAAGCGTACTCTTTTAAAACTATTGACCTAATGTGAAATAGGATGGCGGCATAATAAATTTGTCATTTCATTTGAAACACATCGAAATATCGATTTCCGACTATAATTAAGGAAAGTCTAAAGTCGGGCGGGGTCGACTATATTACACCCTGCACCAATTTTTGATCTACATTTTCGGTACCATTTGAAATCCTTCAAGTTGTTGTTGTTGGGTGCTATATATAAAGGTTTATGTTCCCATATCCATTCGTTTAAATCCGACAATATATTTAAGACTTCTTACAAAATCTCTTGACTTAAAATTTAAGTCGGTTAATGCCCGGTCAATGCCCAGCGGTGGAACACAATCCCAACAAAAAAAATTGGGAGTTCTTCTCAAGGCACAACTTTAGAAGAACTTCCAAAAATGCTCTCCAAAAGATGTTCTTTATTTTAAATGCACAGGAAGTTAATTTGCCTTTTTCATATTTTTCATTGGAATTTTTTTTTTGTGTTTCAAATAGGTTAAAAACAGATTGAGAATTTATAAAATGGTACAAATTATTAAAATTTATCCGAAAAAAATGCTAAATCGTTTGCAGAAAATTTTCGAATTTTTGAAAATATTTGATCACAAAAGTTTTAGACAAGCGTTATAATGCATTAAAAATTATAAAAAATTTTAAAAATTATTTGTCAAAATATCACAAAATTCCATCCACTATATTGAATTCGGCTCACACCTTAAGAAGTGATGCAAATACGGTACGACGACTGTTGAAATGGTGGACATCCATCCTATGACAAGCCCATGTTAAATTCATCGCTTCTGCGTCAATTTGGCACCACTTCCGGATCCAAAAATAACATTTCCACTACTTTTTGGCGACGTTTTTTTTTTTGCTGGGATGTTAGTAAAAACAAGTATGTACGGCCGTAAGTTCGGCCAGGCCGAATCTTATGTACCCTCCACCTACGAAAGACTATCATCCACAATCGAATTACTTGGGTTGTGGTATCTTAAATCGTTTTCTAAACTGTGAGTTAGTCCAGACGTGGTATATATTAGACAAAAAAGGTATGTGTATGTACGTCTACAAATAATAACGAATCGATATGGACTTTTGCATGGTACGTAGAGAGCCAGAATTGATATATGGGGGTCGCTTATATGGGGGCTATATACAATTCTTAACTTGATATGGGCCAATTTTTGTGTGATTGGGATCGATTTATCTGAGGGCTATATATAACTATAGACCGATATGGTAGGCAAGGTTTTTAACGGCCATATACTAGCACAATGTATCAAATTTCAACTGACTCGGATGAAATTTGCTCCTCCAAGAGGCTCCAAAACCAAATCTCGGGATCGGTTTATATGGGAGCTATATATGATTATGGACTGATATGGAGACTTTTGGCATGGTTGTTAAATATCATATACTACCACCATGTACCAAATTTCAACCAGATCGGATGAATTTTGCTTCTCCAAAAGGCACCGGAGGTCAAATATGGGGACCGGTTTATATGGGGGTTATATATAATTATGGACTGATATGAACCAATTCTTGCATGGTTGTTGGATACCATATACTAACACCACGTACCAAGTATCAACTGAATCAGATGAATTTTGGTCTTCCAAGAGGCTCCGGAGGTCAAATCTGGTGATTGGTTTATATGGGGGCTATATATTATTATGGAGCGATGTGCACCTATTTTTGCATAGATGTTAGAGACCATATACCAACACCATGTACCAAATTTCAGCCGGATCGGATGAAATTTGCTTCTCTTAGAGGGTCTGCAAGCCAAATTTGGGGGTCCGTTTATATGGGGGCCATACGAAAAAGTGGACCGATATGGCCCATTTGCAATACCATCCGACCTACATCAATAACAACTACTTGTGCCAAGTTTCAAGTCGATAGCTTGTTTCGTTCGGAAGTTAGGGTGATTTCAACAGACGGAGGGACGGACATGCTCAGATCGACTCAGAATTTCACCACGACCCAGAATATATATACTTTATGGGGTCTTAGAGCAATATTTCGATGTGTTACAAACGGAATGACAAAGTTAATATACCCCTATCCTATGGTGGAAGGTATAAAAACAGGTACCTTTTTATACCCACCACCATAGAATGGTGACGGGGGTATAATAAGTTTGTCATTCCGTTTGTAACGCATCGAAATATCGATTTCCGACTATATAAAGTATATATATTCTTGATCAGGGAGAAATTCTAAGACGATATAACGATGTCCGTCTGTCCGTCTGTCTGTCTGTCTGTTGTAATCACGCTACAGTCTTCAATAATGAAGCAATCGTGCTGAAATTTTGCAAAAACTCGTCTTTTGTCTGCAGGCAGGTCAAGTTCGAAGATGGGCTATGTCGGTCCAGGTTTTGATATAGTCCCCATATAAACCGACATCCCGATTTGGGGTCTTGGGCTTATAGAAATCGTAGTTTTTATCCAATTTGCCTGAAATTTGAAATCTAGAGGTATTTTATGACCATAAAGAGGTATGCCACAAATGGTGAGTATCGGTCCATGTTTTGGTATAGCTCCCATATAGACCGATCTCCCGATTTTACTTCTTGGGCTTATAGAAACCGCAGTTTTTATTCAATTTACTTGAAATTGGAAATCTAGAGGTATTGTAGGACCACAAATACGTGTGCCAAAAATTGTGAGTATCGGTCCATGTTTTGGTATGGTCCCCATATAAAACGACCTCCCGATTTGGGGTCTTGGGCTTATAGAAATCGTAGTTTTTATCCAATTTGCCTGAAATTTGAAATCTAGAGTTATTTTATGACCATAAAGAGGTGTGCCAAAAATTGTGAGAATCGGTCCATATTTTGGTATAGCCCCCATATAGACCTATCTCCCGATTTTACTTCTTTGGCTTATAGAAGCCGCAGTTTTTATTCAATTTACCTGAAATTGGAAATCTAGAGGTATTTTCGGGTCATAAAGAGGTGTGCCGAAAACGGTGAGTATCGGTCCATATTTTAGTATAGCCCCCATAAGAACGACCTCCCGATTTAACTCCTTGGGTTTCTAGAAACAGTAGTTTTTATCTGATTTGCCTGAAATTGTAAATATTCTGGTATTTTACGCTCACAAAAACGAGTATCGGATTAAGTTTTTATCGGTCCATTTGGTAATGCCTCCATATAGACCGACTTCATTTCTTGAGGGTGTAGAAGGTGCACTGATCATGAAAATTGCTTGAAACTCAATGTAAAATTTCCAGATTTTACTTCTACAGATTTAAGATTTCAAATCAAGACGTTATTTTATAATTTTCTTGCACACTTACAAGAGATGTTAATGATTCCTCTAAAACTCAAACAAAAATGGTTCTTATAAATCCAGAATCTGATATAGTCCTCTTAGGTGAAATCTTTAAATTTATCTTTGGGAAGTGTCCCCAAGTCCTCAAGCCCTCCTGAAATTTCAAAGGAAACCCTAATATTTGGTTCATGGTGGTGGGTATTTAAGATTCGGCCCAGCCGAACTTAGTGCTGTATATACTTGTTTCAATTACACTTTCCTTTTTTGTCTTCACATAAAACCATGTACCACTTCTGCAGAAACAATCAACACACGACTGACGCGCAAAATGAAAATCGTGTGTACCTGCTCAATGTTTTTATAAAATTCTTTTCGCTGCAAAAAAGTTAAAAAATTAAATGGTCACGAAAAAAATGTAAATGGTCTTTATGACCATGTAATGGTTCTAGACATGTCTATACTTAACCAATAAAAATACTTTTTTCCCTGTAAAAATGTAAAAAAAATTGAATGGTCAAGTACATGATTTTCCCGACCATTTAATGGTCTCAAATTCTATCATTTAAATGATAGAACATGTTTGCGGTATTTGAGAATCATTCAAATACTTATTGCCACCATACATTTTTCTCCGCTCGAAAACTATTTTTACAAAGACAAAATACATGGTTTTCGCGGCAATTACATGCTCTAGATAAGCATTAAATGGATGCGGCAACCATGTCCAAACATGGTTTTTTTGTGCGTGTGGGTATAAAAATTAATAGAAAGTCAATTAAAAATTGTGATCCAATCAAAAAGTTAAATGATACTATATACAGGTCGAGTATAATAAAAACTTCCATAATATAGTTTTTATTATACTCGACCTGTATATAGACTTTTCCAATTGATAATTGTTGATAAAATCGAGATCGAGGTCTGTATGTTTATTTTTTATTTATTCAATATTTCGTCTTTTCATTTATTTATTTCCCGATTAAGTCTTTCAATGAAAAGACGAAATATTGAATAATTAAAAATTAAACACACAGACCTCGAGCTCGATTTTATCAACAATTATCAGTTGGAAAAGTTAATTGATACTATTAATTTTTGTGGTTGATTTTTGTTTCAATTAAAAATTTTGTTTCAATCAATTAAATTTGTATTTCTATTTTCTATTTTTCTGTGTAGATAGGTCCATTATTTTAAAGATCCAAGATCCTTTGGATCCAAATAATTTTTTTTTAGTGTGACTTTACTTAGTGATTTCATATGACTTTTGTCATTTCGTTTTTTCTTTCACAATCGACTTTTCTACACTTAAGAAACCACAATTGCACTTTCCTTTTCTAATGGCAATGATGGCATATCCATTAAAACCTTTCCGTTGCATTTCATCTCCTTATGGTGCTGCCAACACGAACTGGCAAACTTAACAGACGCTCCATTTTTCCCTGAATAACCTTATAGGGAAGAAGAAAATCTGGGATAGCAAAACAGAAAACAAACTCAAAAAAGAAAACTTTGAAGAAAATTGATTTATTTTTATTTTTTCTCCTCTTTTCGTTTTTTTTTCTGAAGATACAAACAAAATGATTTTGTCGATCTACTTTATGACATCGTAAATTCAATTACTTGAAAAACCAAAGCAGAAAGCGATTAAAATTTATTTTAAACGCTTGATACTTTATCAAATTCCCTCTGAGGGCGCCTGATCAGTGGGGTTTATCCTCACCATCCCTATGCCCCGAGTCCTGTGCTGTGGCTTCTTAGCCAATGATGTATCCCTGCAGCAGCTGAAGAAGTTTATGAGTAATTTAAGCCTTGAATCTGGCTAAAGGAAATGGCCGTAAATAAATCTCGCCGCCCATAAAAAGGATACAACAAGGAAGAAGCCAATGAAACCAATGTTAATGTGGAAAAAATATTGGTTTCCGCTCAAAAATGGAAAGGCAGTGAAAACGTAAAATGCTTTAAACCCGTGTACATGGATTCTCCATATATACAACTTGAAATTTTCACTAGACTTGTGTTTTTGTTTCTTTAATATTGAATTTTTATACCCTGCGCCACACTGTGGAACAGGGTATTATAAGTTAGTGCATATGTTTGCAACACCCAGAAGGAGACGAGATAGACACATGGTGTCTTTGGCAAAAATGCTCAGGGTGGGCTCCTGAGTCGATATAGCCATGTCCGTCTGTCCGTGAACACATTTTTGTAATCAAAGTCCAGGTCGCAGTTTTAGTCCAATCGGCTTCAAATTTGGCACAAGTTTGTGTTTTGGCTCAGAATAGAACCCTATCGATTTTGGAAGAAATCGGTTCAGATTTAGATGTAGCTCCCATATATATATTTCACCCGGCATGGCTCCAGAAGCCGGAGTTTTACCCTAATTTGCTTAAAATTTTGCACAAGAAGAACAATTAGTACTATAGTCAGGTGTGCCAAATTTGATAGAAATCGGTTCAGATTTAGATATAGCTCCCATATATATCTTTCGCCCGATATGGACTAATACGGTCCCAGAAGCCAGAGTTTTATCCCAATTTGGTTGAAATTTTGCACTAGGAGTACAATTAGTAGTGTAGTCAAGTGTGCCAAATTTTATTGAAATCGGTTCAGATTTAGATATAGCTCCCATATATATCGTTCGCCCGATTTACACTCATATGACCACAGTGGCCAATCTTTTACTCCGATTTGAAATTTATCACAGGGAGTAGAATTAGCATTGTAGCTATACGTGCCAAATTTGGTTGAAATCGGTTCAGATTTAGATATAGCTCCCATATATAGATTTCTCCCGATTTACACTCATATGACCAAAGTGGCCAATCTTTTACTACGATTTAATTGAAATTTTGCACAGGGAGTAGAATTAGCATTGTAGCTATGCGTGCCAAATTTGGTTGAAATCGGTTCAGATTTAGATATATATCCCATATATAGCTTTCGCCCGATTTACACTCATATGACCACAGAGGCCAATTTTTAACTCCGATTTAGTTGAAATTTTGCACAGGGAGTAGAATTAGCATTGTAGCTATGCGTGCCAAATTTGGTTGAAATCGGTTCAGATTTAGATATAGCTCCCATATATATGTTTTTCTGATTTCGACAAAAATGGTGAAAATACCAACATTTTCCTTGTAAAATCGCCACTGCTTAGTCGAAAAGTTGTAAAAATGACTCTAATTTTCCTAAACTTCTAATACGTATATATATCGAGCGATAAATCATAAATAAACTTTTTCGAAGTTTCCTTAAAATTGCTTCAGATTTAAACGTTTCCCATATTTATACCCTTCACCACTTTCGTCTTTCCTCCGATTTGGACTTATATTGCCCCAAAAGCGAGAGTTTTGCCCTGATTTGCTTCAAATTTTGCACAACGAGTACGTTTAATAGTATCGTTAATTGTGCCAAATTTAGTTGAGATCGGTTCAGATTTAGATATAGCTCCCCTATATATCTTTCGTCTGATGTTGACTTATATGGCTTCAAAAGCCAGAGTTTTGCCCTGATTTGATTAAAATTTTGTACAAGGAGTACGTTTATTAGTATCGTTAATTGTGCCAAATTTTGTTGAAATCGATTCAGATTTAGATATAGCTCCATATATATCTTTCGACCGATTTGGACTTATATGGCCCCAAAAGCCAGAGTTTTGCCCTGATTTGCTTCAAATTTTGCACAACAAGTACGTTTAATAGTATCGTTATGTGTGCTTAATTTGGTAAAAATCGGTTCCGATTTAAATATAGCTCCCATATATATCTTTCATCCGATTTGGATTTATATGGCCTCAAAAGCCAGAGTTTTGCCCTGAGTTGCTTGAAATTTTGCACAAGGAGTACGTTTTATAGTATCGTTAATTGTGCAATTGTGCATTTAGTTGAAGTCGGTTCAGATTTAGATATAGCTCCCATATATATCATTCGCCCGATTTGGACTAATATGCCCACAGAGGCAAAAGTGCTACTCTGATTTACTTGAAATTTTACAGAGGAAGTAGAATTGAACTTGAAACTTTGCACAGGCAGTAAGGTTCTGCATATGCGTGTTTATTTTGGTTGAAATCGGTTCAGATTTTGATATAGCTCCTATATATATCTTTCGCACATTTTTCGTCATATGACCACAGAGGTCAAAGTTGTTATCCGATTTACGTGAAATTTTGCAAAGGGAGTAGATTCAACATAGTAACTATGCATGTGAAATTTGATTGCAATCGGTTCAGATTTCGATATAGATTCCATATATATGTTTTTCCTATTTAGGCAAAACTGGCCGAAATACCTACATTTTCCTTATCAAATCGCCACTGCTAAGTCGAAAAAATTTTCCTACTAATCTATTACACATCTATCGACCGATAAATCATAAATACACTTTTGCGAAGTTGCCTCAAAATTGGTTCATATTTAAATGTTTCCTATATTTTTTACCAACATTGTGTTCCACCTCAGCGCATTAGCCGACTTAAATGTAAAATCTCTAAGTATTGCAGAACTCTGTACAGATCTGCTCAGATATACAGAATATATGTGTATGGATTCATATAGCATCCAACACATTGGACGGATTTCATATGGTATCGAAAATGTGGACTTACAAAGTGGTGCAGGGTATAATATAGTCGGCCCCGCCCGACTTTAGACTTTCCTTACTTGTTTTTTACTAACATTGTGTTCCACCCTAGTGCATTAGCCGACTTAAATGTTGAGTCTATAGATTTTGTAGAAGTCTATCAAATTCTGTCCAGATCGAGTGATATTTAAATGTATGTATTTGGGACAAACCTTTATATATAGCCCCCAACACATTTGACGGATGTGATATGGTATCGAAAATTTAGATCTACAAAGTGGTGCAGGTTATAATATAGTCGCCCCGCCCGACATTAGACTTTCCTTACTTGTTTTTTTCTATTTTAAGTAGCCTTTGGGTGTAGAGATTTATTTTCGTAGCACATATTCTTAAGAACTTTGAGAATTTCGGCAAGGTTTTCGTTCTCATACATTCTAAGGAAAGGTGTTATGTTGGCATTTTACTAAGAACATATCTTGCATATGGGATTTGGGTATACTAAAAAAAATATTGGCCTAATACGTAAGATTGTGCAACCAATATCCAATTTTCACAACTAATCAAAAAAAAAAAAAGAGATTATAATCTACGCTTTAACATTGTTTACATCAATTTTGATACAAAATTAGTTGAAATGCTTGATATCCAAATACATTTGAGTGTATTTTCTCTAACCCCAATGGTGTTAACATCTTCAAAATGATTTATATGTGTACCATAATTCCCTTGTTCGAAGTATTTTCATCTATGAGAAGTTAAAGAGAATAAAGTGACAAAATGTAAGACGATTTTATGAACTTATTTTTGTCGTACCGAACACTCAAAAAACGTTTACTTGGATTCAAATATTTTGACCTTCCCTGCAGGATGTTGCTATTGGTTGCGAGTCAAAGATGGGGCTTCTTTTAAATAAAGACATTTTTAAGGACCTCTCTGGATTTAGATTTAATTTTTCCAGTGTACAGTGAAGAACGGCCGTAAACGTTTAAAACGTAAGAACATTTTTTTTGGGCGTGGAAATAGGATCCAGTTTAGAGGTGTGCCGGTGAAATTATGAAAATTTCACTGACCAAACACACAATTTTTTTTTTTTAATTCAATCACGAAATTAACTGATCCAATTAATTTGTATACCCACCATCATAGAATGGTGACGGGGGTATAATAAGTTTGTCATTCCGTTTGTAACACATCGAAATCTCGATTTCCGACTATATAAAGTATATATATTCTTGATCAAGGAGAAATTCTAAGACGATATAACGATGTCCGTCTGTCTGTTTGGCTGTCTGTCCGTCTGTTGTAATCACGCTACAGTCTTCAATAATGAAGCAATCGTGCTGAAATTTTGCACAAACTCGTCTTTTGTCTGCAGGCAGGTCGAGTTCGGAGATGGGCTATATCGGTCCAGGTTTTGATATAGTCCCCATATAAACCGACCTCCTGATTTGTGGTCTTGGGCTTATAAAAACCGTAGTTTTTATCCAATTTGCCTCAAATTGAAAATCAAGAGGTATTTTAGGACCATAAAAAGGTGTGCCGAAAGTGGTGAAAATCGGTCCATGTTTTGATATAGCTTCCATATAAACTGATCTCCCGATTTTATTTTTTGGGCTTTTTGAATCCGTAGTTTTTATCCAATTTGCGTGAAATTAGAAATCTAGAGGTATTTTAGGACCATAAAGAGGTATGCCAAAAATGATGAGTATCGGTCCATGATTTGATATAGCCCCCACATAGACCGATCTCCCGATTGTACTACTTATAGAAACCGTAGTTTTTATCCAATTTGTGTGAATTTTAGTATTTTGAAAAAGTATTTAACAAATTTATTTGCCAAAGGCTGTTTTATACTTAACCTGTATCTTTACAAATAAAGGGTGATTCTTTTGAGGTTAGGATTTTCATGCATTAGTATTTGACAGATCACGTGGGATTTCAGACATGGTGTCAAAGAGAAAGATGCTCAGTATGCTTTGACATTTCATCATGAATAGACTTACTAACGAGCCACAACGTCGAATTTTCAGTGAATGGGCCCTAGAAAAGTTGGCAGAAAATCCGCTTTTTTATCGACAAATTTTGATCAGCGATGAGGCTCATTTCTGGTTGAATGGCTACGTAAATAAGCAAAATTGCCGCATTTGGAGTGAAGAGCAACCAGAAGCCGTTCAAGAACTGCCCATGCATCCCGAAAAATGCACTGTTTGGTGTGGTTTGTACGCTGGTGGAATCATTGGACCGTATTTTTTCAAAGATGCTGTTGGACGCAACGTTACGGTGAATGGCGATCGCTATCGTTCGATGCTAACAAACTTTTTGTTGCCAAAAATGGAAGAACTGAACTTGGTTGACATGTGGTTTCAACAAGATGGCGCTACATGCCACACAGCTCGCGATTCTATGGCCATTTTGAGGGAAAACTTCGGAGAACAATTCATCTCAAGAAATGGACCGGTAAGTTGGCCACCAAGATCATGCGATTTGACGCCTTTAGACTATTTTTTGTGGGGCTACGTCAAGTCTAAAGTCTACAGAAATAAGCCAGCAACTATTCCAGCTTTGGAAGACAACATTTCCGAAGAAATTCGGGCTATTCCGGCCGAAATGCTCGAAAAAGTTGCCCAAAATTGGACTTTCCGAATGAACCACCTAAGACGCAGCCGCGGTCAACATTTAAATGAAATTATCTTCAAAAAGTAAATGTCATGGACCAATCTAACGTTTCAAATAAAGAACCGATGAGAATGTGTACCACACCTAAACGCCAAGTTTTTTTCGAATTTTATTTGACATTTCTCTATTTCAGACTTACTCAATTTGAACCATCGACGTCGTGAATGGGCAGAATGGTTCCAAGAAATGATAACAGTGGATGATCAATTTTCGAAGAAAATCATCTTCAGTGATGAGGCACGTTTTCACCTCAGTGGATTCGTCAATAAACAGAATTGCCGCATTTGGGAGAATGAGAATCCAAGAGTGATCGAAAAACCAATGCACCCACAAAGAGTGACTGTTTGGTGCGGTTTATGGGCTGGCGGCATCATCGGGCCGTATTTTTTTCCAACATGAGGCCGGTCAGGCAGTTGCTGTGAATGGTGTTCGCTATCGTGAGATGATAACGAACTTTTTATGGTCCGAATTGGAAGATATGGATGTGGACGATATGTGGATTCAGCAGGACGGTGCCACTTGCCACACAGCTAACGAAACAATGGCTCTTTTGCGCAACAAATTCAATGGCCGTGTTATCTCACGTAATGGCGATGTCAATTGGCCGCCAAGATCATGTGATTTGACACCGTTGGACTTTTTTCTTTGGGGTTATTTGAAAGAAAAGATGTACGTCGATAAGCCAGCAACAATTCAAGAGCTAAGCGTCATCGAAAATTTGGACCATCGGATAAAGGTGTGCCACCGAGGTCGCGGCGCCCATTTGGCCGATATTTTGTTCCATACATAATTGAGTAATACCAATATATCATAATAAAATAAAATTACAACCATTTCCTAAATAGTTTGTGTTTTATTCAAAATCAACATCGGCCCTTGAAATTTTAACCACCCTTTATATACCGATCGACACAGAATAAACTTCTGAGTCAATCTAGTCCTTAGTGTCCGTCCGTCTGTCCACGGATTGGTTGTTTGCAGGATTTTTTCGAAAAGCCGTTATTCCACTTGTATATCTTTAGATTTTCTACGAGGTCATCTAATATAATTATTTATTTTAAATAGCATTGTCATCCGAATATCAAAGAATTGTGTCCACTCGATGTGTATCATTTGTCTATAGTTCAAGTACTCTGTAAAATACTTTCTTTCTCCTAAGCAAAAGAATATAGATACTTGACGGTGTACTACTTGAGAGTTTCTATTGTGTTGTCATAGTCACATGATGGATCGAAAACTGAGCCAAGTATTTTTGTGTCCCATACTTTGTAGGGACTTCGAAAAGTCAACAGCCTTTATGTCTGAGAATGATGTTGTAAAAGGTCATGGGAGGGTGATTTGGATTGTATGGCCAGCAGCAGTTGCTTATCTGTGACATGCGAAGTAATCAAAAATTTTTGAATTTTGTATTTGCCTTGTGTGTCAATACTCAATTAACTTAGCATAATTTGTATACCCTACACCACTCTGTGATATTTAGTGCATATTTAAAAGTTAAAAAGTTTTTTTCATAAAGATCAAAACATTTTAGGTTGTGACCATGTTCTTTTAACTAGAAGAAAAACATATTGAATGAATACCATAACATTTTAAATCGTGACCATTGTATTTTCATTCAAACAAAATTCTTTTTATCAATATAATAACATTTTAGATGAGAACAATTATATTTTTCTTAGAACCATGTTCACTGAGCTAACATGGTTGCAGGTGAAAATGTTACGCCTTGATTTTAAATCTTAAATCTGTAATCAAAAATTCGGATTATTTGCTCTAAAGGAAATACTTTATACGAAAGGGGAATTTCGTTTGTCTAAAATTTTATTCCGGAGGAAAATATTTTTTCTTTGGGTCTACCGTCAAGAAGAGAAATCGGTTTATATATATGCCTTACCAAATGGACCGGTAAAAATAAACGCGATACAGATTTTTGAGGGTCTACAATACCAGTATATTTACATTTTCGAGCAAATTGGATAAAAACTACGGTTTCTAGAAGCTCAAGGAGTTAAATCGGGAGATCGGTCTATGGCGTGTGTCATGGTTCGACACACACCATATTCGGTGCTAGAAATAAAAATAAAGTCCTAGAAATAAATTCAGGGGATTGGTCTATATAGGGACTTTACCAAAACATGGACCAATACTCCCCATTTTCGACACACCTCTTAATGGTCCTCAAATACCTCTAGAATTCAAATATCAGACAAATTGGGTAAAAACTACGAATTCTAGAAGCCCAAGAAGTATAGTCGCGAGATCAGTCAGGTCCTAAAATACATCTAGAGTTCCAATTTCAGGAAAATTGGATAAAAACTACGGATTTTAGAAGCCCAAGACGTAAAGTCCGGAGATCGGTCTATATGGGGGCTACACCAAAACATCGACCCATTTGCGAAACACCTATTTGTGGTCCCATAATACCTCTAGATTTTCAATTTGAGGCAAATTCAGGCAATTTCAGCCCAAGAAGTAAAATCGGGAGATCGGTCTATATGGGGACTACATCGAAACATGGACCATTTTCAGCACACCTTTTTATGGTCCTAGAATACCTCTAGATTTCAAATTTCAGGCAAATCGGAAAGTAAATACAGTGTCTAGAAGCCCAAGAAGTAAAATCGGGAGATCGGTCTATATCCCCCATATAGACCGATCTCCCGAAAAAGATGGACCGATACGCCCCATTTTTGCCACACCTTTTTATGGTCCTAAAATACCTCTAGATTTCCAATTTCAGGCAAATGGGATAAACACTACGGTTTTTATAAGCCCAAGACCCCAAATCGGGAGTCGGTTTATATGGGGACTACATATATCAAAACCTGACCTGCATGCAGACAAAAGACGAGTTTGTGCAAAATCTCAGCACGATAGCTTCATTATTGAAGACTGTAGCGTGATTACAACAGACAGACAGACAGCCAGACAGACGGACATGTCCAGCAAAAAAATTTCGAAGTTGTTCTTAAGGCACAACTTTAAAAGCACTTCCAAAAATATCCTCCCAAAGATGTTCTTTATTTTAACTGCACAGGAAGTTCATTTGAGTCAATTTTTTATAACTAGCTTTTTTCATATTTTTAATGGAAATTTAAAATTTTATTGTTTCAAATGGATTAAAAACAGATTAAAAACAAGTAAAGAAAGTCTAAAGTCGGGCGGGGCCGACTATATTATACCCTGTACCACTTTGTAGATCTAAATTTTCGATACCATACCACATCCGTCAAATGTGTTGGGTGCTATATATAAAGGTTTGTCCCAAATACACACATTTAAATATTACACGATTTGGACAGAATTTGATAGACTTTTACACAATCTATAGACTCAAAATTTAAGTTGGCTAATGCACTAGGGTCGAATCTGAAGCAATTTTAAGGAAACTTCGCAAAAGTTTATTTATGATTTATCGCTCGGTATATATGTATTAGAAGTTTATGAAAATTAGAGTCGTTTTTACAACTTTTCGACTAAGCAGTAGCGATTTAACAAGGAAAATGTTGGTATTTTGACCATTTTTGTCGAAATCAGAAAAACATATATATGGGAGCTATATCTAAATCTGAACCGATTTCAATCAAATTTGACACACCTGACTATATTACTAATTGTACTCCTAGTGCAAACTTTCAACCAAATTGGGCCAAAACTCTGGCTTCTGGGGCCATATAAGTCCATATCGGGCGAAAGATATATATGAGACCTATATCTAAATCTGAACCGATTTCAATCAAATTTTGCACACATGACTATACGACTAAGTGTTATGTTTGTACAAAATTTCAAGCAAATCGGTATAAAACTCTGGCTGCTGGGTCCATATTAGTGCATATCGGGCGAAAGATATATATGGGAGTTATATCTAAATCTGAACCGATTTCTTCCAAATTCAATATGGTTCTATTCTTACCCAAATTAGGAACATGTGCCAAATTTGAAGGCGATTGGACTTAAATTGCGACCTAGACTTTGATCACAAAAATGTGTTCACAGACAGACGGACGGACGGACGGACGGACAGACGGACATGGTTATATCGACTCAGGGACCCACCCTGAGCATTATTGCCAAAGACACCATGTGTCTATCTCGTCTCCTTCTGGGTGTTACAAACATATGCACTAACTTATAATACCCTGTTCCACAGTGTGGCGCAGGGTATAAATATGGAAACGTTTAAATCTGAAGCAATTTTAAGGAAACTTCGAAAAAGTTTATTTATGACAATGCTAATTCTACTCCCTGTGCAAAATTTCAACAAAATCGGAGTTAAAAATTGGCCTCTGTGGTCATATGAGTATAAATCGGGCGAAAGCTATATATGGGAGATATATCTAAATCTGAACCGATTTCACCAAATTTGGCACGCATAGCTACAATGCTAATTCTACTCCCTGTACAAAATCTCAACTAAATCGGAGCAAAAATTGGCCTCTGTGGTCATATGAGTGTAAATCGGGCGAAACCACGCATAGCTACAATGCTAATTCTACTCGCTGTGCAAAATTTCAACCAAATTGGGGTAAAACTCTGGCTTCTGGGACCGTATTAGTCCATATCGGGCGAAAGATATATATGGGAGCTATATCTAAATCTGAGCCGATTTCAATAAAATCAATAGGGACCTATTCTGAGCCAAAACACATACTTGTGCCAAATTTGAAGTCGATTGGACTAAAACTGCGACCTAGACTTTAATTACAAGAATGTGTTCACGGACAGACGGACATGGCTATATCGACTCAGGAGCCCTCCCTGATCAAAATATCACAAAATTTCAAATCACTGGATTCGCATCACACCTTAAGAAGTGATGCAAATCTAGTGCAACGGCTGTTGAAATGGTTAACATCCGTCGTATGACAAGCCCATGTTAAAATCATCGCTTCCGCGCCAATTTTGCACCACTTCCGGATTCAAAAAGAACATTTTCACTACTTTTTTGGCGACGCTTTTGGGTGTTTATATCGTCTTAGAATTTCTCCCTGATCAAGAATATATATATAGTTTATATAGTCAGAAATCGATATTTCGATGTGTTACAAACGGAATGACAAACTTTTTATGCGTTAAAATTCATAAAAAATTTTGAAAATTAATTACTCGTCAAATTATCACAAAATTTCAAATCACTGGATTCGCATCACACCTTAAGAAGTGATGCAAATCTAGTGCAACGGCTGTTGAAATGGTTAACATCTGTCGTATGACAAGCCCATGTTAAAATCATCGCTTCAGCGCCAATTTTGCACCACTTCCGGATCCAAAAAGAACATGTTCACTACTTTTTTGGCGACGCTTTTGGGTGTTTATATCGTCTTAGAATTTCTCCCTGATCAAGAATATATATAGTTTATATAGTCAGAAATCAATATTTCGATGTGTTACAAACGGAATGACAAACTTTTTATGCGTTAAAATTCATAAAAAATTTTGAAAATTAATTACTCGTCAAAATACCACAAAATTTCAAATCACTGGATTCGCATCACACCTTAAGAAGTGATGCAAATCTAGTGCAACGGCTGTTGAAATGGTTAACATCCGTCGTATGACAAGCCCATTTTAAAATCATCGCTTCCGCGCCAATTTTGCACCACTTCCGGATTCAAAAAGAACATTTTCACTACTTTTTTGGCGACTCTTTTGGGTGGTTATATCGTCTTAGAATTTCTCCCTGATCAAGAATATATATATAGTTTATATAGTCAGAAATCGATATTTCGATGTGTTACAAACGGAATGACAAACTTTTTATACCCCATTCTATGGTCGTGGGTATAAAAAAAAAACTTAGTTTAAAGCACATTGTATCTTTTGAGATGGCCCTAAGGAATTTTGCCACGGACTATCTTGTCTAATGCACCGTCCATATTATAAGTTTATTCGGACGAAATATCTGTGTTTTTGTAAAGAATCTTACAGTGTTGCCAAACGCTAAGAATTTTCGGATGTAAGTAAGATATGTATGTGTTATCGATCCCTTTAATTAGCTGCACTATCGAGTATGTATTCGAAAATAACTTATAGTGTGGCCAATATCTTGGATATGTTTGGCACGAGCACTGTCGTCCGGATAAACTCCCCAGCAAAAACATTTGGAAGTGCTTCCAAAGGCACAACTTTAAAAGCAATTCCAGAAAATGCAGTCCCAATGATGTTCTTTATTTTAAGTACCCAGGAAGTTCTTTTAATTCAATTTTTTATAACTTGGTTTTTTCATACTTTTACTGGGTAATTTTAACTTTTTTTGTTTCAAATAGATTAAAAACAGAGTAAAAATGCATAAAATGGTACAAATCATTTAAATTTGTCGAAAAAATGCTAAATCCAATCTGAAAAAATTGTGAATTTTTGAAAATATTTGAGGTCAAAGGTTTCCGACAATGTTAGAATCCATTAAAATTATAAAAACTATTTATTTGACAAAATATCATAGAATTTTTTAATTTATATCCAAAACATTGAATTCGGATCACACCTAATGAAGTGATGCAAATTCAGTGCAAAGGCTGTTGAAATGGAGGACTTCCGTCCTATGACAAGCCCATGTTAAATTCATCGCTTCTGCGTCAATTTTACACCACTTCCGGATCCAAAAAGAACATTTTCATTACTCTTTTGGCGACGCTTTTTTTGCTGGGTCAATATAGCGCTTTACTTACGGAAAAATATAGCGCTTTACTTTGTTGCATTACATACCCCCATAACCATCCTATGGTGGTGGGTAAAGAATCTGCAAAATATGGATATTGTCCCTTTGCTAGTATCCATCGTTGATGCTTGCTCCAACAAAATTTAACCAACTAATCGTAAAACTATCACAAAAGCTTTTTTTATAATTTCGAATGAACAAATTTCAATTCGATTTGGTTACAAATCCTAATTCAGTTTATTTCAAAATATACCAAAATAGTAGGTAATGGATTTTGAGATAAGGGGCCTATGAAATAAATCTCTTCGTTTAATTTACAAATAGCAACGGCTTTGTTGTCATTTATCAACACAAGCTAATACCACTCCACCTATTTCAATATTTGGTTTGAATTTAAATCTATTTTATATCATCCAGCTGATAAAACAATTTGCACGTAATATTTTGCTGTTTTCTTTCAAAACTCATAAATAATAACAATAATTCTATGGAGAATTTGAATAAACACACGGGGCTCCATATATTCATACGTACATGTGTAGAAAATATTTTTCTAAATTTTAGCAAATATTGACTACATTGATTGAAAATGGCAAGTGAAAGTTATAACAAAACCTATATCCCCTAGATTTAGATACGGAAAAGGCGGAGAAGGTATGAAAACATATTTTAACAATTGCCAATGAGATATATTCCCCAAGGAGAAAATAAGCAATTCACATCATTGTTTGTCATAACACAAAACCTTGTTGTTTTCATTGACAGCTGGGAACAGGGATGAAGACAGGGAGGCTAAAAAACAGCCTTTCCAATGGCAATCATATGCAAATGTAATAATGAGATTTCCTTACGTCGCTTTTGCTCCTAGCATGCCTATCTAACTGCTTCCTTGAGAATACCTTCACCATTAAAAATGCCAAGAAATTATTGAGAAGCCATCAATGTACCCGGATATCAAAAGGACATTATTCTGTTTCACTAGCGCTTTTGGGCCAAACCTTCAACCTGGAGATTAAATTTTGCTTTTTCTTCTTTGCTTATTACTTGCACCCATACCTTAAGGACCATCTGTCTTGTGGAAGGTCTTTGTGGCATAAATGGAAGGGATGGGTGGAGGTAGGCTTTTTGGTGCTGGTATCGAATGATGAATACATTAAAAGGCAAATCGCTGATGATGGTCCTGGCAATTGTCAGCTTCCGTGGAACAATTTAAATTGCTTTTTTGGGATCTCTTTAATGAATGAAATTTTTCCCCTGGCACTGAAACGTCTTTTGAAGTATCATACAGCTGATGGCATGTCCACCAATATAATAAATAATTAACTTTAATTTGATATAACTTTCTTGTTCCTTTGGACATTGTTCGTTGTCCTCTTTGTAGATACGTGAGTATCGTTTCCATTGTCGCCAGACATTTGCAAACAAAAAAAAATTACCAGTTCTCTTCTGGAATGAAGCAATTTAAAGTCAAATATTAAACGAAATGGTAACTGTTTACCCACTCCAATGTGATACCAGGACGACACAAAAAAAGAGAAAAAATACATGCAATTTTTTCAATGTTAATTACACGTAAATCCATGGCTAAAAGGAAGGCATTAAATTAAATATCTCTTAAAGCCACTGGATATTGCTGAATATCAAGGCCAGTAAAAAATGCAATCAACATTTATGTGAATGCTGATTAATTAAAGATTGCGTCGGCAGAATTCTCCATTGAAATCAGTAAGCTTTAAATCAAATTAAAAATGCGGACAATAAAACAAAGTAAAAATACGCCAACTTTTTAAAAATTATACCATAAATTAATTAGCTTTATACTCTGGTGCCAAAGGAAGGCCATATATAAAATACCCACTACCATGAATCAAATACAATAGTTTCCTCTGAATTTCAGTTGGATTTTAAAGTTTCTTCATATGGGGACTACATGAAATTCGGAATTGATAAGAACGATTTTTGTTTAAGTTTTACCGGACATTTAAACACCTCGTATAATCGTGCAAGAACATAATTAAATAATGTCTTAATTTAAAACAAGTATATACAGCCGTAAGTTTGGCCAGACCGAAGCTTATGTACCCTCCACCATGGATTGCGTAGTACCTTCTACTGAAGACTGTCATCCACAATCGAATTACTTGGGTTGCGAAATAAAATTGTGATAAAAGTTTCCATAGAAATAAAATTTTGACAAAATTTTCAATAGAATTAAAATTTTGACAACATTCTCTATAGAATTAAAATTTTGACAACATTTTCTATAGAAATAAAATTTTGCCAAAATTTTCTATAGAACTAAAGTTTGACAAAATTTTCTATAGGAATAACATTTTGACAATGTTTTCCATAAAAATAAAATTTTGGTAGATTATTTTTGGCTCGAGTGGCAACCATGATCATGAACGGATATGGACCAATTTTTGTGTGATTGGGGATCGGCTATATATAACTATAGACCGATATGGGCCGAATTTGGCGTGGCTATTAGCGGCCGCATACTAACACCACGTTGCAAATTTCAACCGGATCGGATGAATTTTGCGGCTCCAAGAGGCTCCGGAGATTAAATCTGGAGAACGCTTTATATGGGGGCTATATATAAATATGG
This sequence comes from Haematobia irritans, assembly GCF_050003625.1. Classification (NCBI taxonomy): domain Eukaryota; kingdom Metazoa; phylum Arthropoda; class Insecta; order Diptera; family Muscidae; genus Haematobia; species Haematobia irritans. Next base: position 69,649,891 of record NC_134399.1, on the reverse strand, counting down.
ACCGATATGGACTAATTCGTGTCCATATCGTGTTTGTTAGAGACCACATACTAACACCACGTTCCAAATTTCAACCGGATCGGATGAATTTTGCTCCTCCCAATTTTTGTGTGATTGGGGATCGGCTATATATAACTATAGACCGATATGGGCCGAATTTGGCATGGCTATTAGCGGCCGCATACTAACACCACGTTGCAAATTTCAACCGGATCGGATGAATTTTGCGGCTCCAAGAGGCTCCGGAGATTAAATCTGGAGAACGCTTTATATGGGGGCTATATATAAATATGGACCGATATGGACCAATTCGTGTCCATATCGTGTTTGTTAGAGACCACATACTAACACCACGTTCCAAATTTCAACCGGATCGGATGAATTTTGCTCCTCCAAGAGGCTCCGGAGGACAAATCTGGGGATCGGTTTATATGGGGGCTATATATAATTATAGACCGATATAGACCAATTCTTGCATGGTTATTAGAGACCATATACTTACACCACGTACCAAATTTCAGCCGGATCGGATGAAATTTGCCTCTTTTTGAGGGTCCGCAAACCAAATCTGGCGCTCGGTTTATATGGGGGCTATATATAATTATGGACCGATATGGACCAATTTTGGCGTGGTGGTTAGAGACCATATACTAACACTACGTACCAAATTTCAACCGGATCGGATGAATTTTGCTCCTCTAAGAGGCTCCGGAGGTCAAATCTGGGGATCGGTTTATATGGGGGCTGTATATAATGATGGACCGATATGGACCAATTTTTGCATGGTTGTTAGAGACCATATACTAACACCATGTACCAAATTTCAGCCATATCGGATGAAATTTGCTTCTCTTAGAGGCCTCGCAAGCCAAATTTGGGGGTTCGTTTATATGGGGGCTATACGTAAAAGTGGACCGATATGTCCCATTTGCAATACCATCTGACCGCCATCAATAACAACTACTTGTGCCAAGTTTCAAGTCGATAGCTTGTTTCGTTCGGAAGTTAGCGTGATTTCAACAGACGGACGGACGGACGGACATGCTCAGATCGACTCAGAATTTCACCGCGACCCAGAATATATATACTTTATGGGGTCTTAGAGCAATATTTCGATGTGTTATAAACGGAATGACAAAGATAATATACCCCCATCCTATGGTGGAGGGTATAAAAACTATACGAATGATTAGGAAAAGTAAAATTTGGAAATTTTAGTTTTAGTTTCGAGAGGCTTTGGCAGAGCAAATAGATGACTCCACATTTTGCACGGTGAACGAAGAGGCCCTCACGAGAATTATGGGTGGTTGCAGCAGTTCGCCAGATTTATCCTTAGCATCGCCTGGTTTGATAAATGACATTTCCGGGCAACCCGTCATTTCATTAGGTTCAGACCACCTCCCCATAATTCTAACCATTAACCGACCCTCCGATTTCATAACCTCTGAACGCCTGACGTTTATCAATCAAAGGAAATCCAACTGGGAAGGCTTCAGAGAATACACAGATCGCCGCTTCAGTGAGCTCCCATCCCCCTCTCATGTTCATTTTGCCCATAGGGTGTTCGGGGACATCATCAACGCAGCTGCCGCTCGCTTCATACCCGCTGGTCGAGTTGCCCAAGTGAGGCCCAACTTCCCAGCCGAAGCGGCGGGACTCGCAGACGAGCGTGATGAACGCCGTCGTGCTAACCCTGCTGATCTTAGAATCAGGGAACTGAATTTAGTAAGATAGTCGACGAGCACAAGTGGAACACTTGGTTAGAGCACCTGAAGCAATGTTACTTAGGCACAGGAACTGGTAAATTGTGGTCAACAGTGAGAGCCCTCTCGAACCCCACTATTAGGTTAAAGTGGCCCGATTAAGATTCAGGCTCACTTAGACTAATCAGTCCATTGTGGGATGATGGGATCGCAATCACCTTTTGCGACATGACAGTGACGGATCCGAAGAGATGCGCCAGATTTTTCAACCGACAGTTTGTCGAGCATCCCGAGAGTGATAGAGCGAAAAGGAGAGCCACACGTCGCATACGTGGTCTCCGAGCCGATGACACACCACAATTTACCACAGCCGAAGTTACTAATGTCATCAACAGCGCGAAACCATCCAAGGCGCTGGGCCCCTACGGAATTTCAATGCTAATGCTGAAGCATGTGGAAATACTGGGAGTTGAGTACCTGACCAGAATCCTCAATTTGTCCTTAGAATCACTCATTATGTTATACCATGTCTGGAAGATGGGTGGGGTGATTCCACTACTTAAGCCAGGCAAAGACTCGAGCAAAGGTGAACCGTACAGACCGATATCCCTTCTTTCGCCAGTAGCCAAGACACTTGAGGCACTACTCCTCCCCAGCCATGTGGAGAATTTTCCAGCTGCCCACCATCCACATGGATTCCGTAAGGTACATAGCACGACGACAGCCTTACATGCCATTTCACACATCAATATGGGACTCAATCAGCCCAAGCCGTGTCACGGGACGGTCCTCGTGACGCTTGACTTGTCGAAGGCATTCGATACGGTCGTCCGCCCATGCCACTGCAATTTGTGATAAGCTCCGCGGTAGAAACAAGGTCCTCAAGTCGCTTGCCGGCAGCACTTGGGGTGCGGACAAAGAAACCTTGTTAACTACATATAAGACAATTGGCCAGTCAGTGGTAAATTATGCAGCGCCAGTGTGGACACCTCAAACGAGCGACACGCAGTGGAATAACATAAAGACCTGTCAGAACGCTGCCCTTAGAACTGCAAAAGGATGTCTTTATGCAGAGACCAAGATCATCCCAGTGCGTCGACACAATTACATTTTGTCAAAGCAGTACCTTCAGGGTTGCTATCGTAGTTGTCATCCAAATCACCATCTTGTGGATAGACAACCTCTACCCAGGAATGTAAGGGTTGATCTTCACCTTCATAAAAGAGAGCCTCTAGATCAGGCAGCATACCAGACAGGTCTAAACAGGATTCATGAGGAAACTGTAACATAACTGAAGCGGTGAGAAGCTACAAGGTTAATCCTGTTCTCGGAGTCCGACCGCCGCCCATAGCACCTCCCACAGCAGACCAGGGTAGTTTTGGCCCAACTAAGATCAGGCAAGTGCAGCCGCCTCAATTCCTACTTATCAGTGATTGATAGCAGCGTAGCTGGCGTGTGTCTCCTCTGTAATCAAGGGCCACATGACACTCGTCACCTTTTCGCTTGCCCAGCTAAGCCTACCTGTCTCACCACCATATCACTCTGGACACACCCCATCCTTGTCGCAGAGTTCCTTGATCTGGCTACTAGTTGAACTACACAAGCATAGAAAAAAATTGATAACACTACATAAAAAACTGTTACAACAACAACAACCACAACGCAAGTAATTCGATTGCGGATTATAGCCTATAGTAGAAATTTTTACGCAATCTATAGATGGTACATAAGATAAGGCCCGTCCGAATTTATGGCCATATATAAATTTTTTAAATAACATTGTGTTTTTCTTATAGAAGAAAAACTGAACTAAAAGTAATGAACAAAATCATTGGCGCCAAATCATGACCATTTTAACCATACTGTAGTTCATTTTTACTATTTTTGGCAATCGCACGAAAATTTTCTTTTGCGTTAGTTCATATTGAACTTATGTGTACGGTCATTGAACTTGATATCCACGTTTAGTCAATAAAATGTTTGAGATTAACAAAAGGTGGGTTAGGGTATGGCATAGTCAGCCCCGCCCGACTTTCTACTTTACATACTTGTCTAATAATGGGCTCAATATTAGTGGCATACTAACTCCGTAGGTGCAATATCAACTATATCCAGTGTTGCTAGAAGTAGGGGAAATTCCCTATATGTAGGGTTTTTCTAATATATAGCGTCTTGTACACGCTCACAAAAAATCGCTTCTGTAACATATACTCCCAAACATATTTTGCTTCAAGCATATACATTTTTGGGTATTGCCCAAACATTTATATGTTTGATCTCTTTCAATATATAATATGTTTGAAAGCATATTGGTCTAAACAATATATGTTTGGGTAGTCTAAGTTCCAAACATTTTGTATTTTTGCATCCAAATTCAATAATGTTGTCTTCCAAAAAACAATATGTTATTATGTGAACATATAATATGTTTGGAAGCATTTTGCACCCAAAAATATTATATGCTTAAAAAAAATCTCCCAAACAATATTGTGCTCAAAATTTTATTTATTTATTTATATATTTACTATCATAATGAATTATGAAAATAAACAGGTAATATAGGTGCTAACAACATAGGTTTTCGACCTGAATGCTCAAAATTTTGTTTCTGCCCAATTGTATATTCCCCCACATCTTTCTCACTTCCACGAGATTTTTTAGTTCTTAGCACCTTTTTCTGTAATACAAACATTGTAGAAGAAACTATTCAATTGTATGATTTTTTTATTTTAATTTTACCTTTTGCCGGACGGGGATTCGAACAGCGGACCACACAGTTTGTAAGGATCAAAGAAATAGCTGATCAATTGCCCAAGGGAAAATAAAATGTTAATTTTGTAATAACAAGCAACAACCACCAACTTAATTCAATATCGCTCCCTGTTAAATAGCGCTCCAAGCTACCAAACACATATATGTTTATAGGCTATTTCTAAATTAATATATGTTTGCATCCAAGCATATTATATTTACAAACATTTTATGTCCCAAACATAATATGTTCTAACATATTAACATATATGTCCCAAACATGTTATGCTAGTTTATGAACATTATATGATTGCACTCAAAAATATTGTGTTTAAAAATTTGTGTTCCAAACATATAATGTTTATAGCCAAACATATGAAAAACAGCCTTTTTCATCCGTGTAGGGACGTAGGGCCACAATGTAGGGAAATTTTCGCTCAACACAATTTGTAATAATTTTTACAGAGCCACCAACTCTAGAAGTGGAAATTAGAAGCCGGCAATGCTTGATTTTTAACAATTTTTGGTAACAACAGTTACCACTAGTGCCAAAAAAATCTAACAAAATTTGAAAATTACCACAAATCTACCAAACAAATATTTCTATAGAAATTTTTGTCAAAACTTTATTCCTGTAGAAAATTTTCTCAACATTTTATTTCTATAGAAAATTTTTTCAAAATTGTATTTCTATAGCATTTTTTTTTTCAAAATATTATTTCTATAAAAAATTTTCTCAAACTTTTATTTCTATTGAATTTTTTTCTCAAAATTTTATTTCTATAGAATTTATTGTCAAAATTTTATTTCTATAGAAAAATTTCTCACAAAAATTTGTTTATAGAAACTTTTTCCAAAATTTTATTTTTATAGAGATTTAACAAAAAAAAATACCACTTTAGGTAGAATTCTACCAACTGTGGCAACCGTGGTAATACAAATTTATATTGTAACTTATATACGTTGCATTTTTATGTTTTAAGATAATAAAGTACTTAGAACCATTTTTGTTTTGTATTTTTTTTTTTATTGAACGAAAAATATTGTAGGGAATATTGTTTCGGAATGTATGGGAAAGTAGGGAACTTTTTTAATCCTTGTAGGGTAAACCGAACATTTTCCCTGGCAATACTGACTATGAGCTATAGTCAGATTGAGACAAAGCACCCATAAATATGTACTCCTCAATTTTCTTAAATATGCAACTGCGGTTTATCTCCCAGACCTTATCAATGTTACCCCACAAATGCTAATGATTAAATATATTTAAACATTTTTACTTTAGGCCATAATATCAAAGTGTCCCTCTTGTAGAAGTAGTAATTTTCTCTTATTGGTGGAAATTAAAAATATCTAAAACTTCGACACAGTTGCAATTCAAGGGATATTTATACACTCAAATAAATTATCGCTACTAGGATAGTCCAAAAATAATAAATAAACTTCTAAAAAAAATAATAAGACATTTCGTTTGAAGAAACATTTGTTTTTTTTTTATAATTACCATAAAAATGTTATCAAACACTGAAAAATAAGATTTTTTATTTGGTAAATTTCTGGTAAAATTTTCTTAAAATTTTGGTAGATTATTTTTGGCTCGATTGGCATTTTTATGCATTTTCGCAAAATTGTCTCCTTTTGGGTTTTGAAAATATATGTATGTACAAACTTATAATACCCTGTTTTATAGGTTGGCGCAGGGTATAAATAGCTGATATCTAAAAAAACACACTAATTTGATTTTGTGGCCCCGAAATAAACTAATAAAAAACCAAATTCTAGTAAAATCGAATGAATGTGGAGGCTTCTATGCGCTCAAGAACAGGTCTATGTATAGCTTTATCAAAATCTGAACCGACAGGATTAGTATTTTGAATATTTTATTAACGATCCCAAAAGCTACAGAAGAAAGAGTTTTCTTTTCTGACGAATGAAATTTTAGACAAACGAAAATTTCTTTTGACGCTAAACAATTTTCTTTAGAAGCAAATAAAACAGATAGGAGGTCATTGCTACAACGTTTGTCATGAATTTGGGTTTATTTGCTCTCAATGAAAATACTTTATGTCAAAGGGAAATTTCGTTCCTTAAATTTCAACAGAAGAAAATAATCGAGAAGGTTCAGCGGTTAAAACTAGAAGTGCCCATATGTAATAGGTACTTTTAATTAATGTGGTATCACAATGGACTGAATAGTCTAAGCCTGAATCTTAATCGGGCCGCCACTTTAACCTAACCTAAAATACAATCAGTGAAAAAGTAGTGTAACACCAGGGCAACATATTTTTTGGGAATCGAAAACGCCCTAAGAATTTAGTGTATTAATATTTTATATGGCCCATTTCTCTTTGTATATAAATGAAAACAGAATATGTAAAACGTTAATTAATTTAAAATCAAGCAAAATTTTTCTTTTATTTATTTATTCTTTTTTTTTAATTCAAAGAAATTGTATATGTTTAGACTTCAATTAACTTAAAACTAAAACAAGTAAGTAAAGTAGAAAGTCGGGCGGGGCCGACTATATCATACCCTAAACCTCCATTACAGAATTAGTAATCATAAGCATTTGTGGGGTAACATATAGGTCTGGGAGATAAACCGCAGTTGCATATTTAAGAAAATTAAGGGGTACATGGCTATGGGTGCTTTGTGTCAATCTGACTGTAGCTCATAGTCAATGTTGGCAGGGAAAATGTTCGGTTTACCCTACAAGGGCAAAAAAAGTTCCCTTCTTTCCTACACCCTCAAAAAAAATCGCTTCTTTAACATGTGTTCCAAACATATTTTGCAGGAAGCACATATATTATTGCATACTGCCGAAACATTAATATGTTTGTTTTATGTGAACATATTATATGTTTGGAAGCATTTTGAGCCAAAAATATTATATGCTTGGAAGAATTTTCCCAAACACGATTGTGCTCATTCCCTAACATACTCGTAATTTTCACTTCCACGAAATTTTTTAGTTATTGGCACCTTTCTCTGTAATACAAATAATGTTGAAGAAATTATTCACTTTTATAAATTTTTTAAATTTTACCTTTCGCCTGCACGGAGAATCGAACCGAGGACCATACAGTTTGTAAGCCAACACACTATCCACTGGGCTACGTAGCTGTTATAGTCACCAGTAGATAATTATCGTTTTAAGTTACATTTATATAGCATAGTTTGCAGCGCCCACGAGCCCATGCAAACATAACATTATTTAACAGAAACATACATTTGTTTGCCACGTGGAGCAGTGGTTAGCATGTCTGCCTTGCATGCAAAGGGTCGTGGGTTCAATCCCTGCTCCGACCGAACATTTTTTTTTTTTTTTTTAATTTACACATTTATATTTATACTATATTATTTTTTTTAAATGAAACATCGAAATGTGCGTTATTAAAGATTTATAGTCAGTAACAGTGCTTGATATAAACGAAATTGAATGATTTTTGGATAAAATATTATTTTTTATTGCAAAAATAACAATCTTGTAATAAAAAACTGTTTTTGTACAAAACTTTAAAATTTGGAAGGAATTCAAAAACTAACAAAAGAAGAACGTGGAGTCGAGTATAAACATACATACATAATTTTATAATATAAACATAAATTTATTTAGGAGTGAACAGTTTTTTACTAGCATTTAACACCATCGCTCTAAAATTCCTTTTATTTTTCTTTAATAATTCATTTTAAAGAAAATAAACTTTTTAAATTGTTTTAGCTGTAAAAGTCGAACTTAATGCCCGCTTTTATATTTGATGGTGTCCGTCAACTCCTCGTGGACTACTTTTTAATAAAGAGAAACTAAACTTTGTTTTTTTACATTTTACTGTGTAATTTTTCACTATTTCCTCCTTATTTCATTTTACCGTCCCAACTCTAAAAAGAGTATAGTGCCCTTTCGTTATTTTTATGAAGACCCCTGATTTCTTTTAACGAACCAAGAAAAAAATAATGCCAAAATGATAAACAAAACACATGTCCACACATACATAAAATGCTGCTCTCAAGGCGAAAACATAAGCTGTTTGTTTTTCAAATGTCTATTCTCTTGGTTCAGAATGTATATTCTCTTTATTCAAATTAAATAATATTTAGACTTAAACATATCAAATTTTTGGCCTTATCATAAAACAGTTTTCCGAAACAACATACAAACGGTTTCACAGAAATTGTTCTCTTTTGACTCTTTTGCTGTGTTATATTGATATCTTTCGTCAACTCTCCCGGTTTCCATCTCTATTTCTCTCTATACTCTCTCTGTCGCTTTGAATAAAATATCACAACATATGTATGTTTAGTTGAAATTTGTAAATTTATATATGTTTGTATTCACACATATGATTTTTATGAAACATTCATGCCCCAAACATAATATATTCTAACATATTAACATAGATGTCCCAAACATTTAGTGTTAGTTTAGGAACATTACATGTTTGCACTTAAATATATTGTGTTTTAAAATTGTGCCCGAAACACATTTTGTTTATATCGGAACATATGAAAAACATATTTTTCTAAGAGTGTATACATTCCCAAACAATTTTCCCTACTGTATTTTTCGTTAAATTTAAACAATTTTACAAAACAAAAATAGTTCTAAGTACTTTATTATCTTAAAACATGAATATGCAACGTATATAACTTAGAATATAAATTTGTATTACGACCACGGTTGCCACAGTTGGTAGAATTCTACCCAAATTAGTAATCTTGTTTGTTAAATCTTTATAAAAATAAAATTTTGAAAAAAGTTTCTATAAACAAGTTTTTGTGAGAAATTTTTCTATAGAAATAAAATTTTGAGACAAAATTCCACAGAAATAAAATTTTGAGAAAATTTTTTATAGAAATAATATTTTGAAAAAAATTTCTATAGAAATACAATTTTGACAAAATGTTCTATAGAAATAAAATGTTGACAAAAATTTCTACAGGAATAAAGTTTACCACACATTGTTAAAGATCAAGCCTTGCCGGCTTCTAATTTCCTCCTCTAGAGCCACCAAAATGTAAAAATTATTATTGTGCCCAAAAAACTCCCTGTACCAAATTTCATCAAAATCGGTTAATAATTGCGACCGGAATCCTGTGAACAACAAATACATGGACAGACGGACGGACGGACGGACAAGATTCAGGAGATCGATTCAGGAGGTGATTCTGAGTCGATCGGTATATATTTTATGGGGTCTAAAATCAATATTTCTGGTAGGCACATTTTTTGGCCGATCAAACTTATTATACCCTGACCACTATGTGGTTTAGGGTATAAAAATAATGCAATAATATTTTTCTTTTTTTTTGGAAACTCAAAAGAAAATATTTATATCCTTTGACTTTTTCGTTTTTGTCATCTGCAAAGGTCTTAAGTAAATATCACTACACCATATTGTTGATGAAAAATGAAACATGTATGAATTCTAGTGAAATTCAATGTAAATTTATAACTCAGCAAATACATTTGTGGAAGACCTAGAGAAAGAGAGAAATGAACGACATTTGTTCAAATATCCTTGCAAGTTCATTTCCATATTTTTACTCGAGTAAATAACAATATATGTGAGTGTGGGCTCGTATTCCACATACATATGTGAGAACATACAACGGAGAAATATCTAAACATGTGTGCTCGCTTGTTGTTGAATTGGTTGTTTCGATGTTAATAAATGGAACCTACAACCCATGAACAAAGAGGAAAAAAACTTTCAATTTTTTTTTTTTTGATATTACAACGTAAATATTGTGTGGATGTGTGAATGACAGCCTCCTTATATATGCCTAAATTTATTAAGATAGTGCCTTAGGGTGATACTTGGGCTAATTCATTCTAATAGCAAAACCAAAAATTCACATAAATATTTTCACAACTAAAGAATCCATACTGAATGAGCTGCTTTAGAAAAGGATTTAGATACGGTTAGTGATAAGATTTAGATTAGTATCAGAAGTTTCAGAAGCTTTCAGTTCCAGTGTGTATCAAGTTAGGTTAGGTTAGGTATAGTGGCAGCCCGATATTTCAGGCTCACTTAGACTATCATGACACCACAGTGGTGAGCTTCTCTTTTATCACTGAGTGCTGCTCAATGACGAGAGACCTCATTTTTATAGCCGAGTCCGAACGCCGTTGTAGTGTAACAACTTAGAGAAGCTTTGAAACACCCACATATGCCAAGAGCATTCCTGAGAAGGGATAATCCACCACTGAAAAAACCCCACGACTCTTTTAATGCAAGGCGGGTATACTAACAATTGCACCACGGTGGCTCACATGTGTCAAGTTGGAAGATACTGCATTACTCAATGAGAACTCGTGTCAAATGCAATAAGAACTTGCCAAATCGGTCGTCATTACAAGGCAAGCAATTTTCAACGATTCGAAATGATTCAAAAGCAAGGAACTTGGGTATCATACGAGTTGCAGCCAAGAGTTGCCGAGAGGCGATTTGTGAAGTGTGAACGCTTGCGAACATCTGCTCCAAAACTTATAAAATCTTATTTGGGAACACTAAAATGCCAGAAATAGCTTTGATCGATCGATCATACATGACAAGGCTGATTAGCATTGTTGTTCTTATGAGGAACCAAAACTTGAGTCGCTTCGCGGATTGAGTTGTTTTCGTCGCGGTATCAGCATGTTGCCAGAGAGATAAGATACAAATATCGTGCTGAAAATTTGCCCAATCCTTTATTTTTTGTCTGCTGACATGTTAAATTCGAAGATAGGCTATATCGGCACGGTTTTGATATAGCCCCCATATAAACCGACCGACGATTTGCCTGAAAATTGATATTTAGACGTGATTCTAAAAATCACAAACAACAGCCATGAATATAGAATGTATCGCTCCATGTTTTGGTATATCCGTCATATACATCCATCTGCAGATTTGATTTCCGATTCACCTGTAATTGTAAATCTAAACGTACTCTTGGCCCACCTATAGGTGTGCCGAATACAGTTTGTTGATATTTATAGTTGATCTCCCTATTTGACTTCTTGGACTTCCAGAAACCGTAGTTTTTCTCCGATATGCCTGACATTGGAAATCTAGAGGTATTTTAGGACAGCAAAGATGTGTGCTGAATATGGTGCGTCTCGGTCCATGGTTTGGTCTTACGATTTGATTTCTGGGCGTTCTACACGCAAAAAAATAATTCTTTCCTCCCAAACGAAATTTTAGACAAACAAAGTTCGTTTCTCATTTGCTTTTCGCTGTAAGGAAGTGTATTTGGAAGAAAAGTATATACTTTTTGTGATAAACGTTTATTCTTTTCCAGGATGTAAAAACAATTTCATAAAGACTAGCTCAAAAAAAAAACATTATTTTCTTGCTAATTGCATTGTCCCTCACATCTTTCTCACATTCACGAGGATTTTTAGTTCTTAACACCTTTTCCTGTAATACCAACAATGTAGAAGAAATTATACGATTTTATAAATTTTAAATTTTTTTTTTACCTTTCGCCTCGACGGAGAATCGAACCGCGGACCATGCACATCGTAAGCCAACACACTAACCACTGAGCTATGTACCTGTTATGGTCATCAATAGATAAATATCCATATAAGTTATATTTATATAGCATAGCTTGCGGCGCCCACGAACCGAATAAACAAAGTTTATTTAACAGAAACAAACAGTTAGTTTGGCACCGTGGAGCAGTGGTAGCTACGTCTGACTCTCATGCCAAGGGTCGTGGGTTCGATCCCTGCTTCGGCCAAAGTTTTTTTTGCTTTTGTTTTTTTTTTACATATATTCCAGATATATTCGGAAGATTCCAAAAAAATGTTCAACATTACATTGTACTATATTAAATTTTGAACTGTAAAATGTGTCTTATTAAAGACCTAAAGTCAGAAAAGAACAGTGTTTGATATAAACGAAATGGACTGTTTTGTTATTTCAAAAATAACTTTTTTTATTGAAAAAAGAAAAATTTTGTAACAAACGAATTTTTTTGGTGATAAAAGTTTAAAATTTTCGAAGCAATTCAAAAAACTCTAACAAAAGAAAAACGTTTTCGGTACACGTTTTCCAAACGTTTTTTTTCTTTGCGTGTAGAAGCCGACATTTTTATCCAGGTCCCCTGAAAATTGATATCTAGAGATATTTTAGGACCAGAAATAGGAACGCCGAACACGATGTATATCAGTCCATGGTTTGTTATAGCCCCCATATAGTTCGATCTCGCCATTGCAATTCTTGGGCTCCTAATCCGCAATTTCTATCCAATTAACTAGAAAATTTATATTTAGAGATATTTTAGATCCACAAATAGGTGTGCCGCATATGGTGCATAGTTTGTGGTCCATATTTTGGTATAGTGCCCATATAGACCAGAGATGGCCCGAATAAATAGCAATTTTTTGGGGTTCCTACTGTCAAAAAGTTGTAAACGTTGAAAACGTCATTTTCCTGTATAAAACGTAAAATACGTTGTAAATGTCAAAAATGCTTAAAGGATCCTTAGATTTGATTTCAAAAACTATTTTTACGGCCATTTTCATGTAGCACCGTTAGGCTTTAACTGCCAGTTAACAGAAAGTAAATTCCAAATATCTTCTCTCCGGTTAACTTTAACTGAAAATTTTTCGGCAGTTAAGTTCCTAACTGTCATGTGGAATATATATGCAAGATGGCAGCTATGCCCATAATACGGTTTAAAAGTTCGTTAGTTGACGGAGCACTAACGGAGCTTCATGAAAATGGGCGTTAATATCCTAAGATGTGAAAACGTCGCACTGAAGTATTTTAGAACTTTTTTATAATAATATTTTGAAATTTTTACTCAAAAGCAATTTGCAGGCATATGAGAGACGAGTGAATGCGACGCGTTTTCAAATTGCTGAAGCTGCTAAAATTGTTAAGGCAGAAATAGGAGTTAGGTACAACATGTGGGCATATAAAATAGCAACCACGCTGATTTATTAGTAAACTCGATTTTAATACGGTTATTTGAAATCAATCTGGCAGAAGTACGCCTATATTTTCTTACTATTTTTTATAAGGAAAAGACGTTCTCAAATAAAGTAAGACATAAATGGTTCTAAAAATCTTATACTGTACAAATTCTTATATTGTCAAAACCTAAGTATTTTACGTTTACGACGTGTTTGACGTATGCTAAAATACGTCGTAAATGTCTGTCAAATACCTTACGGTTTGCGACAGACCATCTCTGATATAAACCGATCCCCCGATCGTCAACAGCATTACTGAGAGAGAATAATCCACGCCGAAAAACTTTTTTGTGTTCGGTCGAAGGAGATTTAGAAGACACGACCTATTGTATGCAAGGCGGACATGATAACCATTGCAACACGCTGGCTCTCAATTTGACTCCTTTGGCTTTTAGAAAACGCATTTTTTATCCGATTTGCCTGAAATTTCTTTAACGTATTTAACCCGAATTGTGCTGCAATTATTTTTTTCGAATTTTGAAATGTCAATGGTATGTTTATCAGCGACCAACACGAGAAGATTTAGTGACGGTCTAATGTGTGTGACCATATGGTCATGCTAGTACAGCCCGGGTTAAGCTCAAAACGACCTGTTTCCAAATCAGTTTTTGTCAGTCCAGTTTTTTTGGTAAAGATCGATCTACCGATTTCACTTCTTGAGGAGATGGAAAGCACACTGGTTGTACAAATTGCTCGAAACTAAATGTAGAAATTCGACATTTTACTTCTCGAACTCATACGAATAATGCAGATACAAATCTTCAAAATTTAAAATTCAAATCAGGTCGTTATTTGATCATTTTCATGCACGCTTACTCGGCGTGCTAAAGATTTCTCTAAAACGTAAACAAAAATGGTTCTACATATTATAACAATATTTATTCGAACTTATTGGAGTTATGGTGATAAATGGTTCAATTTGGGAATAATTTCCATAAGAAATTACATGAAAAAAAACTTTTTCCTCCCAAATGAAATTTTAGACAAACAAATAACATTTCCCATTTGCTTTTCGCTGTAAGGAACTTAGATTGGAAGAAAAGTTTTTGTGATAAACGTTGATTATTTTACAGGATTTAAAAACATCTTTATATAGACTAACTCAAAATAACATTTTCTTTTCTGGCTAATTGCATCTTCCCTTACATCTTTCTCACTTCTAAAAGTTTTTTAGTTCTTAGCGTCTAAAAATATTTCAATTTATATTTTTTTTTTAATTTTACCTTTCGCCTGGACGGAGAATCGAGCCACGGATCATTTAGTTTTTAAATCATCACACTATCCACTGAGCTCCGTAGCTGCAATTGTCACCAACAGACAATATAGCAATCAACGCACAAGCAACACATACAATTAAGCAGCTATATTTGTAGAGCATAGTTTTGGGCGCCTACGAGCCTATGTAAAGAAACTTCATTTAACAGAAACATACACCGTGAAGCAATGGTTGGAAATGGAAATAATGTAATTTTACATATATTTTTACTATGAAACTTCAAAATGCGACTTATTAAAAACTTCAAGTCAGAAAAGAACAGTGCTTGATATAAACGAAACAGGCTGTGTTTTGGAAACAAAAATTATTTTATTATTTATTAAATTTTATTGCAAAAAAAAATTTGTGAATGTTTTTGTGGATAAAAGTTTGAATTTTTCGAAGAAATTACAAAAACTAAAGGAAAACATTTTCGATACACGTTTACTAAACGTCCCTTTTTCTTTGCGTGTAGCATATGAGACCCAAAATGAATCATCTCCACTCACCAGATCTGCACTAGAGGCTACAGAAATTCAGCCTGTATTGATATCGGGCTAACATAAAAATGGTAAATATAAAATCGGATGTAGTCTCCATATGTAGAAACTTTTAATTTAACTGTGATAAGCGTATCATTTGAACTGATCTTCTTGAGGTATTATGTTTCTTAAAATAATTCTACATATTTTTAAGTAACCCCCTATAATAGATTCAGAGATTTTCAGAGGAATCTTTTACATTTGGTTCCAGATGGTGGGTACTTAAGATTCGGCCCGGATTCGTAACTGTACTTGTTATTAGAACTATGGTCATTGAGTGAATATGAATGTGGTGCAAAAGATATATCGCCGCTATTAGAAAAACTGTTCACTCATATTATTTTTGACCTTTGAATATAATCCTGACAAACTTGTGTCTTCTCTGAGTGCATTGAGAAGTGAAACCAGCTCTCAGGCATTTTTTGCCTTAGGACTGCAACTGCAACATAACACATGATTCATGGCGGTCATATTAACCATTCCTCCATGGTGGCTCCCTTCTATGACATTTAATAATCGATTCCACCATAGAAAATAGGAAAAAACAAGTATATGCGGCCGTAAGTTCGGCCAGGCCGAAGCTTATGTACCGTCCACCATGGATTGCGTAGAAACTTCTACTGAAGACTCACATCCACAATCGAATTACTTGGGTTGCGGTAACACTTTCCGATGGCAAGTTATCTTAAAACTTCCTAACACCGTCTTCTAAATTGCAAGATAGTCCATACGGAATATATTAAACTAAACAAGTATATACGGCCGTACGTTCGGCCAGGCCGAAGCTTATGTACCCTCCATCATGGATTGCGTAGAAACTTCTTCTAAACACTGCCATCCACAATCGAATTACTTAAGTTGCGGTAACGCTTGCCGATGGCAAGGTATCTTAAAACCTCCTAACACCATCTTCTAAATTGTATGTCCATACGTGGTATATATTAAATCAAAAAAGATCGATCCTATACGTATATAATTCAGTTTGACAAAGTAGACATAAAATTTTGACAAAATTTTCTACAGAAAGAAATTATTAAAAAAATTTCTATGGAAATAAAATTTTCACAAAATTTTCTATAGAAATAAAAATTTTGACAAAATTTTCTACGGAAATAAAATTTTAACAAAATTTTCTATAGAAATAAACTTTTGACAAAATTTTCTATAGAAATAAAATCTTGATCGATTATTTTTGGCTCGAGTGGCAACTATGATTATGAACCGAATAAAATTTTGACAAAATTTTCTATAGAAATAAAATTTTGACAATGATGAAAATTTTATTTTGAACCGAATAAAATTTTAACAAAATTTTCTCTAGAAATAAAATTTGGACAAAATTTTCTATAGAAACAAAATTTTGGTAGATTATTTTTGGCTCTAGTGGCAACCATGATTATGAACCGATATGGACCAATTTTTGTGTGATTGGACCTATTTTGGTATGGTTGTTAGCGACCATATACTAACACCACGTTCCTAATTTGAACCGGATCGAATGAATTTTGCTCCTCCAAGAGGCTCCGGAGGTCAAATCTGGAGAACGTTTTATATGGGGGCTATATATAATTATGGACCGATATGGACCATGTTCCAACATGTACAACCGGATTGGATGAAATTTGCTTCTCTTGGAGACTTCGCAAGCCAAATCTGGGGATCGGTTTATATGGGGGCTATATATAATTATGGACCGATGTGGACCAATTTTTGCACGGTTGTTAGAGACCATATACCAACATCATGTACCAATTTTCAGCCGGATCGGATGAAATTTGATTCTCTTTGAGGCTCCGCAAGCCAAAATCTGGGGATCGGTTTATATGGGGGCTATATATAATTATGGACCAATGTGGACCAATTTTTGCATGATTGTTAGAGACCATATACCAACACCATGTACCAGATTTCAGCCGGATCGGATGAAATATGCTTCTCTTAGAGGCTCCACTAGTCAAATCTGGGGATCGGTTTATATGGGGGCTATATATAATTATGGACCGATATTGACCAATTTTTGCATGGTTGTTAGAGACCATATACCAACATCATGTACCACATTTCAGCCGGATCGGATGAAATTTTCTTCTCTTTGAGGCTCCGCAAGCCAAATCTGGGGATCGGTTTATATGGGGGCTATATATAATTATGGACCGATGGTAACCAATTTTTGCATGGTTGTTAGAGACCATATACCAACACCATGTACCAAATTTCAGCCGGATCGGATGAAATTTGCTTCTCTTTTAGGCTCCGCAAGCCAAATCTGGGGATCGGTTTATATGGGGGCTATATATAATTATGGACCGATGTGGACCAATTTTTGCATGGTTGTTAGAGACCATATACCAACACCATATACCAAATTTCAGCATGATCGGATGATATATGCTTCGTTTAGAGGCTCCACAAGCCAAATGTGAGGGTCCCTTTATATGGGGGCTATACGTAAAAGTGGACCGATATGGCCCATTTTCAATACCATCCGACCTACATCGATAACAACTACTTGTGCCAAGTTTCAAGTCTATAGCTTGTTTCGTTCGGAAGTTAGCGTGATTTCAACAGACGGACGGACGGACGGACATGCTTAGATCGACTCAGAATTTCACCACGACCCAGAATATATATACTTTATGGGGTCTTAGAGCAATATTTCGATGTGTTACAAACGGAATGACAAAGTTAATATACCCCTCATCCTATGGTGGAGGGTATAAAAAGGCCGATTAATTACGTGTATAATTAAGTTTGACAAAATTTTCTATAGAAATAAAATTTTGACAAAAGTTTCTATAGAAATAAAATTTTGACAAAATAAAATCTTGACAACATTTTCAATAGCAGTAAAATTTGGACAAAATTTTCTATAGAAATAAAATTTTTACAAAATTTTTCTGTAGAAATAAAATTTTGAAAAAATTTTCTGTAGAAATAAAATTTTGACAAAATTTTCTATAGAAATAAAATCTTGACAAAATTTTCTATAGAAATAAAATTTTGACAAAATTTTCAATAGAATTAAAATGTTGACAACATTCTCCATAGAATTAAAATTTTGACAACATTTTCTATAGAAATAAAATTTTAACAAAATTGTCTATAGAAATAAAATTTGACAAAATTTTCTATAGAAATAAAATTTTGACAAAATTTTCTATAGAAATAAAATTTGGCAAAATTTTCTATAGAATTAAAATTTTGGCAAAACTTTCTATAGAAATAAAATTTTGATAGATTATTTTTGGCTCGAGTGGCAACCAGGATTATAAATCTATATGGGCCAATTTTTGCGTGATTGGGGATCGGCTATATATAACTATAGACCGATATGGACCAATTTTGGCATGGTTATTAGCGGCCATATACTTACACCACGTTCCAAATTTCAACCGGATTGGATGAATTTTGTTCCTCCAAAAGGCTCCGGAGGACAAATATGGGGATCAGTTTATATGGGGGCTATATATAATTATGGACCGATGTGGACCAATTCGTGCATGGTTGTTAGAGACCATATACTTACACCACGTAACAAATTTCAACCGGATCGGATGAAGTTTGCTCTTGCAAAAGGCTCCGGAGGTCAAATCTGGGGATCGGTTTATATGGGGGCTATATATAATTATGGACCGATATTTACCTATTTTGGCATGATTGTTAGAGACTATGTACTTACACCACGTACCAATTTTCAACTGGATCGGATGAATTTTGCTCCTCTACGAGGCTCCGGAGATCAAATCTGGGGATCGGTTTATATGGGGGCTATATATAATTATGGACCGATATGGACCAATTTTTGCATGGTTGTTAGATACCATATACTAACATCATGTACCAAATTTCAGCCGGATCGGATGAAATTTTCTTCTCTTGGAGGCTCCGGAAGCCAAATCTGGGAATCGGTTTATATGGGGGCTTTACGTTAAAGTGGACCGATATGGCCGATTTGTAATACCATCTGACCTATATCAATAACAACTATTTGTGCTAAGTTTCAAATCGATAGCTTATTTCGTTCGGAAGTTAGCGTGATTTCAACAGACGCACAGTGGGTGGAGCGGTAGGCAAAGTGGCGATTAATTCAGGAAAGCCGTAATTTTAAAATATTGTTATTTTTTATTGATGGATATTCATAAATACAAAGGCATAACTAGAAACAACAACAAAAATGTTAAAAATTGTTGTTTTAACTTTTTATGGCCTTTTTTGTATTTTGGAAAAAGTGGTCTTATATCACAATTATCGCTGTAACTTTTCAAAGTAAAACGATAAATTAGGAAATGCAATTGAAAATTAGAGTATACTTAATGTGCTTTTAGAAAAAAAAATTTTCTAAAAAAAATAAAAATTAATAAATATTTAATCTGTATTTATATACCCAAAATTTTAAATTAAAATCCGATTTTTTTCTTCAAATTCCGTAATTCCACATATTAGAAAATATTATTATATCTTATTGATCAATATTCATAAAAAACATAGTATAAAAATAAAACAAACAACCATTAAAGGAAAAAAATAATTTAAAAAAATATAATTGTACGGTTTTTTTATTTACTTCATTTCATTAATTTTAAAAGTATTCATAATCATCATTTACTTCACAACCATTATAAAATTAATTTACTTAATAATAATAATTTTCTTCTTAATCATCATACAATTCGTTAACATAATCTTCATCTTCATTATCTTCATCATCTTCGTCACCATTATCATTTTCATTTTGGGTAAGAATAAGTAACTCCAATGCAGTCTGAGGCATTAGCTGCATATTCATTTTGCAACTCTTTCTCTTGCTCGAAATAAATGGATCTGAACTTAGAAGAAATCTATTAAAGACTTCTTCTATTGTATTTTCCCGACTGAATTTACGGGAAAGGTGCTCCCTATAGCTTTTGAAGTCCTTATTTCTGGCTTCCTGATATTCTTCAGTTAGCTTACGAAGCTTTGTAAGTAATTTGGAATTAATTAATTATTTTTTTTTTTTTCGTTAGTGCGCGTGATTTAAAATTACTCACGTACCCATCTCTAATAAACTGCACACTCAGTAGCTACAATAACAAATACTAAACGGAATATAAAGACAAAAGCTAATAAGGTCAAAGTGATTTTTTGTTTGTTTTATTTTTTCATATATATTTTTAGCGACTGGAGTTATTTTACAAATTCTTTAATAAGTCAAAAAATGCAACAAAAAGGCAAAAAGTTGTTTTGGAATTTATAAGCTGAAACTTCATATTTTAAGAAAATATAAGCAGTTTTACCAAGTTTCACCGATAATTCAGTTGAAATCCAATACAAACATCAAAAATACCTCATTTTTGGAGCAATTTCCTTATATTTTTTTCAATATTTCCAAAACATTTATCTAAATAAACAAGTATTTATCATATGCTCAAATACCTGAAGTAGACGGCTCCATTATAAAATTTACACTTTTAGAAGTCTTAATTAAAAAAAATTATCACTGGAAATATGCAAATTTTCACTTTTAACCAATGTGCGCAAAAATAATAATAATTATTGAACTTTGAAGACACACTGCAAATAAAGTAAACAACTAAGAACTTTTATTTTGGCAAGTAGTGATGTAGAATTTTATATTCTTTCACCCGGTACCAAATACGGTTATTAAAGTTAAAGTTCATCTTTTGAATTAATCGCCACTTTTGATGGATTTCAACCCTCTGTGAGACGGTTGAAATCATGTCTCAGTTCGTTCACCTTCATCCTATATAAAAATCCGAATAGTTGGATATCTCAAGTATCCCATGATGTACTGCCCCCACAATATCTCCAAGCCTATATACATATAAATGTAACGTTTTCATTACGTACTGTATACCTCATTATTGAAGCAGACAAAAAAAAGCAGAAAGGGACTTTACGACTAGGAGAAGTAGCAACAGTAATAGCAAAATAATAATAACCTGCTTAGATAGAACTACGCAGTATTTTCGATTCTAGCGAAACCTCTGCCATCCAGTAAGCTAGCTAGCTATATAGCTGTTATGTCAATCAGCCTATTGCCGAGCAACTCACTTCAGTACATTAATTACATGTATTAACCAAATCAATTATGAATGTTTTACTTATTAAAAGTTGTCTAGGGTTTTCCATTGAATGTAGTAACAAAATTAAATCCTAGAAACACAAGCAATGGTTAATTATAATTTCGCTTTGGTTTTCATCCAATGATTTTAGAAATTGACGATATTAAATATTCATAATGAAATGATCAAAGAGAAAGGAAGTAAATATATTTATTCATGGAGTGACGACTTATTAGCTCTATATCATACATTATGAAATGGGTGTTCAAAGACAATTCTACTTTCCTAAATATAGCCTGTTTTAATATTAATGAAGGCATACGGGAGCAAAATATACGCAGAAAACAAGTAAGAAAACTCTAAATTGGGCGGGGCCGAATGCTCGTATATTATTCAATTTACCACATTATAGATCAAAATTTTTGGTACCATCTCAAATCCTATCAAGCAATACTTAAGCTGTAAGACGAACTTCCAACGAAGAGACATTTCAGCCACACTAAGCCAAGCAAACATACAAAGTTATGTGAACCAAGTATGGAAAATACAATTTTTAAGAAAGTAAAAAAGAGTATTTTTTGAGCGAGAAAGTACTTTTCAACAAAAATGCCATTGGAAGATTATTGCAAAATATTACAAAATGATTTTGAATAACCGTAAAATGAAGTTGATCGAGATAGCAAAGGAACGTGTTGGTCACATCATTCATCAATATTTGGATATGCGGATGTCCTGTGCAAAATGGGTGCCGTTGTTGTTGACCAAAAACAACAACGTGTTGATGATTCTGAGCGGTGTTTGTAGCTGTTAACTCGTAATACACCCGAGTTTTTCCGTCGATATGTGACAATGGATGAAACATGGTTCCATCACTACACTCCTAAGTCCAATGGACAGCGACCGGCGAACCGTCTCCGAAGCGTGGAAAGACTCAAAAGTCCACTGGCAAAGTAATGGCCTCTGTTTTTTGGGATGCGCTTGGAATAATTTTTATCGATTATCTTGAGAAGGGAAAAACCATCAACAGTAACTATTATATGGCATTACTGGAGCATTTTAAGGTCGAAATCGCGGAAAAACGGCCCCATTTGAAGAAGAAAACGTGTTGTTCCACCAAGACAACGCACCGCCACAAGTCATTGGAACGATGGCAAAAATGCATGAATTGGGCTTCGAATTGCTTCCCCACATACCGTATTCTTCAGATCTGGCCCCAGCGACTTTTTCTTGTTCTCAGATCTCAAAAGGATGCTCGCAGGGAAAAAATTTGGCTGCAATGAAGAGGTGATCGCCGAAACTGAGGCCTATTTTGAGGCAAAACCGAAGGAGTACTACCAAAATGGTATCAAAAAACTGGAAGGTCGTTATAATCGTTGTATCGCTCTTGAAGGGAACTATGTTGAATAATAAAAACGAATTTTGACAAAAAATGTGTTTTTCTTAATTAGACCGGGGACTTATCAGCCAACCTGTTATCTATAGAAATAAAAATTTTACAAATTTTTCTATAGAACTAAAATTTTGACAAAATGTTTGTATCGAACTAACATTTGGACAAAATTTTCTATAGAAATAAAATTTTGACAAAATTTCCTATAGAAACAAAATTTTGACAAAAATTTCTATAGAAATGAAATTTTGACAAAATTTTCTATAGAAACAAAAAATTTTGACAAAAATTTCTATAGAAACGAAATTTTGACAAAATTTTCTATAGAAATAAATTTTTGACGAAATATTCTATAGAATTACAATAGTGACAATATTTTCCATAGAAATAAAATTTTGACAAAATTTTCTATAAAAAAAAAATTGACAAATTTTCCAAAAGATAAAAATTTTGTATAGAAATAAAATTTTCAGAAATAAATTTTTGCAAAATAATATTTTGTGGCAAAATATTCTATAGAATAATAATATTTTCCATAGAAATAAAATTTTGACAAAATTCTCTAAAGAAAAAAATTTGACAAATTTCCCACAAGATAAAAATTTTGACAAAAATTGTCTATAGAAATAAAATTTTCAGAAATAAATTTTTGCAAAATAATATCTTTTTTGGTAATTTTTAGTAAGATTTTCTCTAAATGTTGGTAGATAATTTTTGTCTCAAGTTTCAACCGTGACTGTAATTGTTCGCATTATGTAATTACGCGATCGATAACTTCTTATATGGAAAGTGGTCGTGTGGATGCATAATAAAGAATCCCATGTCTCTTCTGATCAAAACATTCTTGAAAATCAAGAATATTATGTTTTTGAGTCTGACTTTTACAAAATCGAGATTGTGTAAAAGCAAATAGTTTTGTTAAAGTCTTTCCCAAAATATTAAAATGTTTTGTCAAAACTATTGTACCATAAATCTGATATCGGTAGAAAACGGTATACACGAAAGGTACTAAATCATTCGCGGGGTACTACCGTACTGACCAGGGTGAAAAATCATTGCAAAAAGTACTATAGTACTTCTACCTTCTACACTGAAAAAAATATTGTCGTGAGGTCAAAGATTTCGTGTCTTTAAAACAAGAATGCACATTTTGCTTAGCATAGAAGTCGCATTTCTCTAATATAAAGTTTTTTTCCTTGTCCAAAAGCCGATAAACTTTTCAATGAAGTCGTATTGTCCTTATAATTAAGTGATTTCACGTAAAAACGGGTATCATAACATGAATGAAAAAATGTTTGGGCTAAGGTCAACTTGACTTTAATAATTCAGAAAAATTCTTTAAATTTAATGAAATTGTCTTTAAATTTGTTGTCATTTTGCATCTTGACTACAAAGCGAAAAATCGTTCAAATATAGGACATGTTTTTCACCACTTTATTTCAAAGATGTTTTTTACTTGAAACATAGCATAATTTCTACTGGAAATCGAGTCTTAATTTGGAAAATAAAGTTGTCGTTAACTCGTTTTTAAAGGTCTTTGATACCATATGAAGAAAAAACCTGAAAAACGAAAAATTAAAATTTGCTTCCTAGAAGCAAATACACAAAACCCAAATTTAAAAGAGAATTGTGTCTTAAAAGTATCCTTACTTGTATTCTCCGCTTCTTTGGCTCGGAATCAATACCAAAATTTTTAAAGTAAAGACAAAATCTTTGGAACCGGGCATGCTTTTTTTTCAGTGTAGATTCTCTAGAAAAAGAAAGGATAAAAAAGAAAAATCCACAATTAGAGATATTATACAGAGAGTAAAGGTGTGCACGTGACACGAGATTGTCGTGACTCACGCGTGAGTCTTGAATCACGCTGATGGCAACGGCGTGAGTGTGAATGAGCGTAATTATGATTGCGCATGAGTACAAATTTTCTTTTCCTGAGTGTAGGTATTTTTCGTGAGTCATGACATTTTCGTGCGTGAATACAAATTTTCTTTTCGTGAGTGTGCGTGATTCCTACCAAACAATATCGTGCGCGAGTAGCATTTTTCGGTCGTGTCATTTTCGTGCGTGAGTGTGCATGAGTACAAATTTACATAGGCTATGCAGTAGTTAGACCTATAATTTTATATGATGTTGAGGACTGGTGACCGGCACTTCAGCAGCCGTCAAGTTTAGATAAAGTTCAGCGAATGGCGTACTTGCGTATCCCAGGCGCATTCACTAAGGCAGGAACAGATTTCTTTAATGTCATACTGTATTTATTACCTGTAGATATATTAGCCAAACAGTCAGCAGCAACAACGGCTGTATGGTTGTGTGAGCTATCGCTGTGGTCGGAAACAGTTTGGTCTTCAAAATAATGTCAGATGTGTCAAACGTAGTGGATTACTCTCTGGCGAAACCGCTTTTCGACAAAAAGTTTGAAACTCTAATTCCCAAGAGCGTGGAGCACACAGACCCCTGGGAATAAACGTTATATAGATTTCTAAACGGATGGCTCCAAATAGACCTGAAACTTCGAATAGCGAAACGAATCACTTTTCAGGCTGACATATTAACAATAAAAGAGGTCGCAAATTGGCTGATAAGTAGTGTACCACCAAATGTTTGCATTAATATATAATGCAAACAATAAAATCCTTGGACTTTTTGTTCCTTAAATCGAAAACGGCCATCAACAGCTGCAAATCTCTCAATCAGATGGCTGCACCCAGAGAAGGAATATGATCACCTCAAACATGTTTTAAGAGCAAAATGTTATTTTTGGGTGGTGACCATGTAACATGGTTTTCGCAACCATGTTATTTTCTCGGAAATCATGTATCTGATCTCGGCAAGCAGGTTATATTTGACGAGAAAATAACATTTTAGTGACAAACATGTTACATGGTCACCATACAAAAATAACATTTTGCTCTTGAAACATGTTTGAGGTGATCATATTCCTTCTCTGCGTGTGAGCAGCACAATATTCACCTAATATGGGTGCCTGGCCATAGGAACATACCATATTCCAGGGGAGCTAGAATCTGTTGGTATCCCTCTGGCTATTTGCAAGTTTATACTGAGTGAGAAGGCTATTATGACAACAACAGTAGTAATCAAATATGGACTCATCTAAACTTAAACCGCACACGAAATATGTTAGTGTTTTCAAGACGTCCGATATCACTCCCGATATCTCCTATAGACGGTCGCTGCCTGATAGGCGAGTTTGGAAAAACTATTGGTGTGAATATAATGACTACTGTATGAGCTTTGAGTTGTCAAGATGCGGAGGAAAAGGAATCAATTAAACACTTCTTGTGTGAGTGTCCTGCATTTTGTGTAAGGCGTAAGCGAATTTTAAGAGCATTCAGCTTTAAATTGCTGGCGATCCTGGAAAAGGTTAACTTAAGCAGTTTGCTAATGTTTTTGCATCAATCTGGTTGGTTCAGCAGAAAAAAGTAATCGATTAAGTTCATCGATTATAACTAAAAGTGTCCATATGTAATAGGTAATTTTAGTTAATGTGATATCACAATGTACTGAATAAGCTAAGAGAGCCTGGAAATAAATCGTAAATATATCTTTCAAATATTTTAGGAGCTATATAAAGATATATATAATATATATAAAGATTTATACTCCAATCTAGATAAAACTAAACTTGAACCAGTTTGGACACCACTAAAAAATCTTTGGACTTTAAATTTTATTCGGTTCTCGCCCTGGGACGAAAATAATTTTAGTAAAGTACAAATAAGGAAAGTCTAATGTCGGGCGAGCCGTCTATATTAAACCCTTCAGCACATTGTAGACCAATATTTTTGATACCAAAAATTCTTCAAATCTGTTGGAAACTATATACAGGTTTATGTTTCCCATATACATATATTTTAATCTGAACCGATTTGAAAACAAGTAAGTAAAGTAGAAAGTCGGGCGGGGCCGACTGTATTATACCCTAAACCACCCTTACTGAATCAGAAAACATAAGCATTTGTGGGGTAACATTGGTATTGGTTTGAGCGATAAACAGCATTTCCATATTTAAGAATATTAAGAGCTACGTGTAAGTCTAAATATATCGGCTAATACATGTATGTTATATTTGAAATTTCAGCAACATTGGTTAATAAATAAGAGTATTATGGCCAAATTTGTGAAAAATAGATCGATGCATATATATGGGAGCTATATCTAAATCTGAACCGATTTTGATGATATTTTCCAGATTTGGTTGATACCACAGAAGGTTACCTTGTGCTAACTTAGAGTAAGATCGGGCCCTAAATAAGACTATTATGGTCAGAAATAAAGTTATAAAGAGTACATTTTTCAAAAACGGGCGACACATATATATGGAAGCTATATGGTTATAAGAGGCAAGTTTTGAAAATCGGGCGCTACATGTATATGGGAGCTATATCTAAATCTGAACCGATTTGAATGATATTTCGCACATATAGTCAATACTTTAGAGCATTACAGTAAGCCAAATTTGAGTAAGATCGGTTTATAAATAAGGGTTTTATGGCAAAATTTGTGAAAATCGGGCGATATATATATATATATATATATATATATATATATATATATATATATATATATATATATATATATATATATATATATATATATATATATATATATTCGATAAAATTTGGCACACTTAAAGGGTGGTCCATCGAATTACTTTGTGGCAATTTTGACGCCGATCGATTAGTAAATGATCGAAATCTGACCCCATTTGTCGAAATCGGGCGATACATATATATGGGAGCTATATCTAAATTTGATCAGATTTCCTATAGCGTTCGTCCTTGTGCCCTAAAAACACCTTGTACCAAATTTCATCAAAATCGGTTAATAATTGCGACCGGAATCCTGCGAACAACAAATACATGGACGGACGGACACCAAGCGCTAGATCGACTCAGGAGGTGATTCTGAGTCGATCGGTATATATTTTATGGGGTCTAAAATCAATATTTCTGGTAGGCACATTTTTTGGCCGATCAAACTTATTATACCCTGACCACTATGTGGTTTTGGGTATAAAAATATTACACTTCTACAAAATCTCTAGACTTAAGCTTTAAACCGGATCATGTCCTACGACGGATCACAATGTTATTACCAAAATATGGCAAATGTTTAAATCTAAAGCCATGTTTATGCAAATTTTCAAAGACAAATCACAACTGCGTCTTTGCATTTTTAAAACCTTTTCGACTTGGCAGTGGCGATTTTACAAGGAATTTTTTTCATCCGGACCGAAATGATGCCATATTCACTTTTTTGTACTGCAAAATGATTTTTTCGAGGTGCAAATTTTCATTTCATCTACTAACATTTTGGGAACATTTTACCAAAAGACTACCACACAAACTAGTCTTATTTTGCAAAATTTTATTACTGTAGAAATTTTTTTCAAAATTTTATATCTATTAAAAATTATGTCAAAAATTTATTTCAATAGAAAATTTTGTCAAAATTTTATTTCTATACAAAATTTTGTTAAAATTTTATTTCCATAGAAAATTTTGTCAAATTTTATTCCTGTAGAAATTTTGTCAAATTACCAAAATTGTATTTCTATAGATAATTTTTATTTCTATAGAAGATTTTGTCAAAATTTAATTCCTATTGAAAATTTTGTCAATATTTTATTCCTAAATATAGAAAATTTTCTCAAAATTTTATTCCTATACAAAATTTTGCCAAAAATTTTTTCTATACACAATTTTTTTCCATAGAAAATTTTGTCAAAATTTTATGTCTACATTGGAAAAAAGCATGCCCGATTCCAAAGATTTTGTCTTTACTTTAAAAATTTTGGTATTGATTCCGAGCCAAAAAGCGGAGAATACAAGTAAGGATATTTTTAAGACATAATTCTCTTTTAAATTTGGGTGTTGTGTACTTGTTTCTAGGAAGCAAATTTTAATTTTTCGCTTTTTCAGATTTTTTCATCATATGCTATCAAAGTATTTTAAAAACGAGTTAACGGCACCTTTATTTTCAAAATTAAGACTCGACTTCCAGTCGAAATTATACTATGTTTCAACAAAACAACGTCTTTAAAATAAAGTGTTGAAAAATTGAACGATATTTGAACGATTTTTTGCTTTGCAGTAAAGATGCAAAAACACAACAAATTTAAAGACAATTTTATTAAAGTTAAAGAATTTTTCTAAAATATTATAGTCAAGTTGACCATAGCCCAAACATTTTTTTCTTTCATGTTATTATACCCATTTTTAAGTCAAATCACTTAATTATAAGGACAATACGACTTCATTGAAAAGTTTATCGACTTTCGGACAAGGAAAAAACTTTATATTAGAGAAATGCGTCTTCTATGCTAAGCAAAATTTGCATTTGTATTTTAAAGACATGACATTTTTGACCTCAAGACAATATATTTTTTTCAGTATATAGAAAATTTTATAAAAATTGTATTCCCATATATTTTTATACCCTCCCCCATAGGATGGGGGTATATTAACTTTGTCATTCCGTTTGTAACACATCGAAATATTGCTCTAAGACCCCATAAAGTATATATAGTCTGGGTCATGGTGAAATTCTGAGTCGATCTGAGCATGTCCGTCCGTCCGTCAGTCTGTTGAAATCACGCTAACTTCCCAACGAAACAAGCTATCGACTTGAAACTTGGAACAAGTAGTTGTTATTGATGTAGGTCGGATAGTATTTCAAATGGGCCATATCGGTCCACTTTTACGTATAGCCCCCATATAAACGGACCCCCAAATTTGGCTTGCGATTGCTCGAAGAGAAGCAAATTTCATCCGATCCGGCTGGAATTTGGTACATGGTGTTAGTATATGGTCTCTAACAACCATGCAAAAATTGGTCCTAATCGGTCCATAATTATATATAGCCCCATATAAACCGTTCCCCCGATTTGGCTTGCAGAGCCTCTAAGAGAAGCAAATTTCATCCGATCCGGCTGAGATTTGGTACATGGTGTTAGTATATGGTCTCTAATGACCATGCAAAAAATGGTCCACATCAGTCCATAATTATATATAGGCCTCATATAAACCGATCCCCAGATTTGGCCTCCGGAGCCCCTAGGAAGAGCAAAATTCATCCGATTCGGTTGAAATTTAGTGCGTGATGTTAGTATATGGTATCCAACAACCATGCCAAAAGTGGTCCATACCAGTCCATAATCATATATAGCCCCCATATAAACCGATCCCGAGATTTGGTTTTGAAGCCTCTTGGAGGAGCAAATTTCATCGGAGTCAGTGGAAATTTGGTACATCGTGCTAGTATATGGCCGTTAACAACCATGCCTAACTAGGTCGGTTTCGGTCTATAGTTATATATAGCCCTCAGATAAATCGAACCCCAATCACACAAAAATTGGTCCATATCAAGTTCACAATTCTATGTAGCCCCGTATTTCAGTTCTGGCTCTCTACGTACCGTGCAAAAGTCCATGTCGATTCGTAATTATTTGTAGACTTACCTATACATAACTTTTTTGTCTAATATATACCGCGTATGGACTAACTCACAATTTAGAAAACGATGTTAAGAAGTTTTAAGATACCACAACCCAAGTAAGTCGATTGTAGATGACAGTCTTTCGTAGAAGTTTGTACGCAATCCATGGTGGAGGGTACATAAGATTCGGCCTGGCCGTATATACTTGTTTTTGTTTTTTCAAAATTGTATTCCTACAGAAATTTTTTTCAAAATTTTATTCATATAGAGGAGTATGTGCAGAGGAATATGTTGCAAAATCTATCAAAACATCAAGAATTCTACCAATCTATTAAACTATCAAAAAACTACCATTTTTGGTAAAATTCTAACAACTGTGACAACCGTGCTAACTATACGATTACCTCATAAAAAATCGACTTACGGCCATTTTCATGTAGCTCGGTTAACCGCACTATGGACATATCTGTAATCTTGCCTATATATTCCATATTCCAGTTATGAACTTAACTGCTGACAATTTTTCAGTTAAAGTTAACCGGAGAGAAAACATTTGCAATTTACTTTCTGTTAACTGGTAGTTAAAGCCTAACGGAGCTACATGAAAATGGCCGTTAATCACTAGGGAAAAGGCAATTTTAAAAATTTCTATTGAATTTAATGGACGTGATAACGGAACTTCTAATAGTTTGAAATCGGTGGATATGTTCAATGGAATGGATATGAGTAAATCATTGTTTCATTTTGTTTTGATGAAAGACCAAGGTCAAATGTTATTACACTCCAATGGAAGCCTACGTATTTGTGGGTGTGTATGCCTAATCAAATGCCTGTGAAATACAAACAATACAAAACAAACAAGCTAAAAATAAGAACAAGAGAAAGAGAGAGAGAGAGAGAAAACAATAAGAGAAGAGCAAATGAACATATTTATGGCATATTATAAATTATGCACATAAAGCGAATGAATAAACGGACGGATGTGGATGTACGTATTTCATTCTACTCCATGCCATTCCTTTTAAAATTTCTAGCCCAAGAAGTATTCGCCATTCTTTTACAGAATGGCAAACATAAATTTTTCCGTGAGACTCTGTGTGATAACTACTACTGCAGAGGAAGCTTATGGGGATATTTATGAGACATCCATTATTTTGTCATTTTCGATTTGTTTTTCATCCATTATTGTTGTCAGCGTTGTATAGCAATTCTTGATGTTTTTCCTGTTTACCTTACTATTCACTTTGGATTTATTTGCCATGCCATGTTAACTTTCAATATTTCGTTACGAATTTGTTTTTCTCTTTTCATTTCCTTTTGCCGCCCTCCACATGACTTTTGGATATATTTTACCCATGGAATGATTTGTATATGGCAGCAGTGGAAGCATTTTGACACTTCGTGAAATGATGATAATCACCAACATATGTCTGCAGTTTTTGAAAATGAATGTAATGCCAATCAAGTAATGGAATTTTTAACGGTAAGTCATATTTTTTTGCAATCGAACATATAATTCATTCTGTATCCTTTAATGTTGTGATGGTAATGAGAGAACACGAACCATGGTGACATGCAATCCTTGTTTTATTGGTTTGATCGCATTTTAAGAAAGATGTTACGAAAAATTCATTAAAAACATATGTCATATGGGGGAGTTCAATACTTTTAAAGTTCGGTAGGATTTTCTTTTTATTACAGAAAGATTATGGAAAGATTAACAAGAGACAACATGACTGAACAAACATTTAAAACATCTGTATACGAATTTTGATTAAGGACTAACGGATATTGTAAATCACAAACTGAGACAAAAAAAATTCAAAATAAAAATAATTAATCAGTTGACTCAATACATTTTTTTTAAAAACAAGTATATACAGCAGTAAGTTCGGCCGGGCCGAATCTTAAACACCCACCACCATGAACCAAATATTAGGGTTTCCTTTGACATTTCAGGAGGGCTTGAGGACACTTCCCGAAGATAAATTTAAAGATTTCACCTATGAGGACTATATCAGATTCTGGATTTATAAGAACCATTTTTGTTTGAGTTTTAGAGGAATCATTTACTTCTCTTGTAAGTGTGCAAGAAAATTATAAAATAAAGTCTTGATTTGAAATCTTAAATCTGTAGATTTTCACCCGAGAAGTAAAATCTGGAAATTTTACATTGAGTTTCAATCAATTTTCAGTGCGCCTTTTATATACTCAGGAAGTGAAGTCGGTCTATATGGAAGCATTACCAAATGGACCAATAAAAACTTAATCCGATACACGTTTTTGTGAGCCTAAAATACCAGAATATTTACAATTTCAAGCAAATCGGATAAAAACTACGGTTTCTAGAAATCCAAGGAGTTAAATCGGGAGGTCGTTCTTATGGGTGCTATACTAAAATATGGACCGATACTCACCGTTTTCGGCACAAATCTTTATTACCCGAAAATACGTCTAGATTTCCAATTTCAGGCAAATTATATAAAAACTTCTAGAAGCCCAAGAAATAAAATCGGGATATCGGTCTATATGGGGGCTATACCAAAACCTGGACCGATACTCACCATTTGTGGAACACCTCTTTATGGTCCTAAAATACCCATAAATTTCCAATTTCAGGCAAATTGTATATAAACTACGGATTCTATAAACCCAAGATGTAAAATCGGGAGATCGGTCTATATGGGGGCTATACCAAAACATGGAACGATACGGACCATTTTCGGCACACTTTTTGATGGGCCTCAAGTACGTCTAGATTTTCAATTTCAGGCAAATTGGATAAAAACTGCGGTTTCTATAAGTCCAAGAAGTAAAATCGGGAGATCGGTCTATATGGGGGCTATACCAAAATATGGACCGATACTCACACTTTTTGGCACACGTATTTGTGGTCCGACAATACCTCTAGATTTCCAATTTCAAGTAAATTGAATAAAAACTGCGGTTTCTATAAGCCCAAGAAATAAAATCGGGAGATCGGTCTATATGGGGGCTATACCAAAACATGGACCGATACTCACCATTTTTGGCACACCTCTTTATGGTTATAAAATACCTCTAGATTTCAAATTACAGGCAAATTGGATAAAAACTACGATTTCTATAAGTCCAAGACCCCAAATCGGGAGGTCGGTTTATATGGGGACTATATCAAAACCTGGACCGATATAGCCCTTCTTCGAACTTGACCTGTCTTGACAAAAGACGAGTTTGTGCAAAATTTCAGCACGATTGCTTCATTATTGAAGACTGTATCGTGATTACAACAGACAGACAGACAGACGGACATCGTTATATCGTCTTAGAATTTCTCCCTGAACAAGAATATATATACTTTATATAGTCGGAAATCGATATTTCGATGTGTTACAAACGGAATGACAAACTTATTATACCCCCGTCACCATTCTATGGCTATACACGGCAGTGGTTATATGCTATATGGTGTTGTAGTCTGGTGGCCGGCACTTCACCAGCCGACAAGTTTAGACAAAGTTCAGCATATGGCGTGCTTGTGTATCTCAGGAGCATTCAGCAAGACAGGAACAAACTCCCTTAATGTCATACTGCATCTATTGCCTTTAGACATTTTGGCCAAACAGTCAGCTGCAACAACGGCTGTGCGGTTGCGCGAGCTATCGCTGTGGTCGGAAAAAAGTTACGGTCACAGTTCTGTCCTCAAAATAATGCCAGATGTGCCTAACGGAGTGGATTACACTTTGGCAAGTCCACTTTTCGACAAAAAGTTTGAGACTCTAATTCCCAACAGTGAGGCGTGGTGTACACGGACCCCGGGGAATAAAGGATATAAAGATTTCTACACTGATGGCTCCAAATTGGATGGCCAAGTGGGTTTCGGAGTATATTCTAAAGATCTGGAACTTCGAATAGCGAAAAGATTAACTGATCACTGTAGTGTTTTTCAGGCTGAAATATTGGCAATAAGTGTGGTGGTGGCGAATTGGCTGAGAAGTAATGTTCCAAAAAATGTGGGCATTAATATATACTCAGACAGTCAACCTGCAATAAAATCCTTGGACTCTGTGTTCCTCAACTCGAAAACGGCCATCGACTGCCGCAAATTTCTCAATGAGATGGCTGAGCAGCACAATATTCACCTAATATGGGTGCCTGGCCACAGGAACATACCGGGGAACTGCGAAGCAGATGAGCTAGCAAGGCTAGGAACTACCTTACATATTCCAGGGGAACTAGAATCTGTTGGTATGCCTCTGGCTACCTGCAAGCTCTTACTGCGTGAGAAGGCTGTTATGATGGCCAATATTCGATGGGAAAATTGTAAGGGTTGTAACGACACAAAGCAAATATGGCCCCATTTAAACTTAAACCGCACACTAGATATGCTAGAGGAAAAGGAATCAATAAAACACCTCTTGTGTGAGTGTCCTGCATTTTGTGTAAGGCGTAAGCAAATTTTAGGGGCATATAGCTTCATATTACTGGCGGACCTGGAAAACGTTAACTTAAGCAGTCTGCTAATGTTTTTGGAACAATCTGGTTGGTTCAACAGAAGAAAATAATCGAGAAGGTTCAACGGTTAAAACTAGAAGTGCCCATATGTAATAGGTACTTTTAGTTAGTGTGGTATCACAATGGACTGAATAGTCTAAGTGAGCCTGAATCTTAATCGGGCTGCCACTTTAACCTAACCTAACCTATGGTGGTGGGTATAATAAAATCGGCCTGAAACCTGGTACATGTAATTATAATTGGTGTATGACGGATGATAAAAGACATTCTAGGTTCTATAAAATGTTATATAAAAAAATGTTTTCCTGGTGTCAACAAATTATTTGGGATGTTTCATTTGGCTTGAGAAAAATCCCAAATTGTAAAATTTCAAAGGACAAAAAAACTTAAAACCAAAGATGCAAAATCCCCAAAATAAACCATAGCCTATATTTGAAGCTTTTTATATACATATATAATAATATGTTTGTCATTCCGTTTGTATCACATCGAAATATCGATTTCCGACTACAAAAACATATATATTCTTTATCAGAGAGAAATTCTAAGCGGATATAAGCATGTCCGTCTGTCCGACGCTATCGTCCTGCAATTTGGCAAAGATTCGTTATTTGTTTGCAGGCAGGTCAAGTTAGAAGATGGGCTATATCGGTCCAGGTTTTGTTATAGCCTCCGTATTTTTTATCCGATTTGCTGGAAATTGCAAATCTACAGGTATTTAATGACCACAAATAGGTGTGCAGAAAATTGGGTGTATCGGTTTATGGTTTGGTATAGACCCCATATTGACCGATCTCCCGATTTTACTTTTTCGGCTTCTAGAAACCGTAGTTTTTATCCAATTTGGCTAGAGGTTTCTTAAGACCATTAATAGTTGTTCCGAATAAAGGGTGCTACGGTCAAAATTTGGTCAATATAAACTTGACGTATTTCTTTAAATTTTGCATTTAAAAAACCTGAACACCCCTCATTTTCAAGGTGTGTGCGTGTGTGTGTGTGTAGAATGTTGCTCCTATTTTGATTTTGGAATTCAATCTTCAGTTGTCAAAATGCCGTCCAAGCAAGAAGAGCAGCGTATCAAAATTTTGCTCGCGCATCGCGAAAATCCGAGCTACTCGCACGCAAAGCTGGCAGAATCGCTAAAAGTTGCCAAATCAACCGTTACAAATGTAATTAAAGTGTTTGGGGAACGTTTGTCGACAGCCAGGAAGTCTGGATCGGGGGGAAATCGAACCGGAAGCCGCTGAGACGACAAAGAGAGTTGCCGGTAGTTTCAAGCGAAACCCTAACCTCTCTCTCCGAGATGCCGCAAATAAGCTGGGTGTATCGTCTACAACCTTGCATCGAGCCAAAAAACGAGCCGGACTATCGACTTACAAGAAGGTAGTGACTCCAAATCGCGATGATAAACAAAATACGACGGCCAAAGCGCGATCCCGGAGGCTGTACACGACGATGCTGACGAAGTTTGACTGCGTGGTAATGGACGACGAAACCTACGTCAAAGCCGACTACAAGCAGCTTCCGGGACATGAGTTTTATACGGCAAAAGGAAGGAGAAAGGTAGCAGATATTTTCAAGCATATAAAACTGTCAAAGTTCGCAAAGAAATATCTGGTTTGGCAAGCCATCTGTACCTGTGGCTTGAAAAACAGCATTTTCATAGCTTCCGGGACTGTCAACCAAGAAATTTAGGTGAAAGAGTGTTTGAATAAACGTCTGCTGCCTTTCCTGAAGAAACACGGTTGTTCCTTACTGTTTTGGCCGGATTTGGCATCTTGCCATTACGGTAAAAAGGCCATGGAGTGGTACGCCGCCAACAACGTGCAGGTGGTTCCCAAGGACAAGAACCCTCCCAACACGCCAGAGCTCCGCCCAATTGAGAAATACTGGGCTATTGTCAAGCGGAACCTAAAGAAGACCAAAAAAACTGCTAAGGACGAGCAGCAGTTCAAGGCAAACTGGCTTTCTGCGGCGAAGAAGGTGGACAAGGTGGCTGTACAAAATCTGATGGCAGGTGTCAAGCGTGAGGCCCGGCAATTCGGGTTTGGAAAAGCGAAAGCCTAACTGAATATTTTTTCTGAATTTTATACTAATTGAACTTGAAAAAGAAATTTAATTTGATTTTTTAAATAAAGGATTTCACCGATTTACACGCGTTTTCCCTTGACCAAATTTTGACCGTATCACCCTTTATTATCACATAAACCGCAACCGCGAAGAGTTTTCAAAGGAAACTACACACACTCATACACAAACTACAACTATGTATTATGATGAACACCTTAGTGGCTGTCTTTTGCTGCATATTGAGCAACTCAAATAATTTTCGTGAGTATCATAGAATCTTTGTTTTATTTATCTTCTTAAAATTTTTTTTATTAATTATATATCTATGGATAATGGGAATTATCCTTATTTAAGATTTTTCAACTGATTCTGATTTGTTTTGTTGTATTAGAATTTTAAAATATAGAGATAGGCCACTTATTGCAATTTAACATAATTTTTGATTCCCCGTTAATTTATTGGTTGATCTAGAAATAAAGGGTGATTTGTTAAGAGCTTGATAACTTTTTTTTTAAAAAAAAACGCCTAAAATTTGCAAAATCTCATCGGTTCTTTATTTGAAACGTTAGATTGGTCCATGACATTTACTTTTTGAAGATAATTTCATTTAAATGTTGACCGCGGCTGCGTCTTAGGTGGTCCATTCGGAAAGTCCAATTTTGGGCAACTTTTTCGAGCATTTCGGCCGGAATAGCCCGAATTTCTTCGGAAATGTTGTCTTCCAAAGCTGGAATAGTTGCTGGCTTATTTCTGTAGACTTTAGACTTGACGTAGCCCCACAAAAAATAGTCTAAAGGCGTCAAATCGCATGATCTTGGTGGCCAACTTACCGGTCCATTTCTTGAGATGAATTGTTCTCCGAAGTTTTCCCTCAAAATGGCCATAGAATCGCGAGCTGTGTGGCATGTAGCGCCATCTTATTGAAACCACATGTCAACCAAGTTCAGTTCTTCCATTTTTGGCAACAAAAAGTTTGTTAGCATCGAACGATAGCGATCGCCATTCACCGTAACGTTGCGTCCAACAGCATCTTTGAAAAAATACGGTCCAATGATTCCACCAGCGTACAAACCACACCAAACAGTGCATTTTTCGGGATGCATGGGCAGTTCTTGAACTGCTTCTGGTTGCTCTTCACTCCAAATGCGGCAATTTTGCTTATTTACGTAGCCATTCAACCAGAAATGAGCCTCATCGCTGAACAAAATTTGTCGATAAAAAGCGGATTTTCTGCCAACTTTTCTAGGTAATAAAATTCAATGATTTGCAAGCGTTGCTCGTTAGTAAGTCTATTCATGATGAAATGTCAAAGCATACTGAGCATCTTTCTCTTTGACACCATGTCTGAAATCCCACGTGATCTGTCAAATACTAATGCATGAAAATCCTAACCTCAAAAGAATCACCCTTTAATTGTCAATATAATGATTCCTAAAAATATGCATTATTATTAAAGTATTTGCGTTTAATTTTCGAAATTGAAGGTTTGAGCGTGTAGAGTGTCAAACAGGGCTGACAAACATCATGGTCAGCAAGGCAGGGTAGGACAACCGATCAGATATCAATGACACCTAGATATCCATTTTCCTGGTCCGGTTCCCTTTTCTTTTAAATAGCTAAATAGGTTTGTCAAAAAAAAACGTGTGTATGCTACCATTAAAATTTTATTGTTGGTGTAAGCGGCTGGGATCTTACTTTGGCGACAAGAACACCCCCCTCCACTGAGCAAGGTCGGAACATTCGGTAGCAACGGTCGGTAGAAGTTAGGATCTAGAGTGAGAGCCGTTACAATATGAATAATTTTTGGTGACAAAAATTAGTTAAAATACGTGATGCAAGGGGCGATAATTCTCAGTCACTTCATTGCAATCATTACTTATATGGTGGACGTTTTGCCAACCAAAGGCAGACTCGGATAGGCGACTGACTGAGTCTTCGGACAAATACCTGCATCTACTTTATACAGCTAGGTGCAAATCGTGCTACGAGTGGCTCATTGCACATCGTTTCGATCGAAGTTCGGTGATATTTTCTTTGCGAAATAAATATTACGCAGAGACCTTCGGGCCTACTGTTCCACCACAGAGACTTTCGGGCCTACTGTTCCACCACAGAGACTTTCGGGCCTACTATTCCATCACAGAGACCTTCGGACCTACTGTTCCATCACACACTGAAAAAAAGCATGCCCTGTTCCAAAGATGTTGTCTTTACTTGAAAATGCTGGTACTGATTCCTAGCCAAAGAAGCGCAAGGATACTTTTAAGACACAATTCTCTTTTAAATTTGGGTTTTGTGTACTTGCTTCTAGGAAGCACATATTTTAATTTTTCGTTTTTTCAGCTTTTTTCTTCACATGCTATCAAAGTCCTTTAAAACCGAGTTAACGACAATTTTATTTTCCAAATTCAGACTCAACTTCCTGTAGAAATTACGCTATGTTTTAGGTAAAAAATTCTTTAAATTAAAGTGCTGAAAAACATGTCCTATATTTGAAAGATTTTTTGCTCTGTAGTCAAGATGCAAAAAGACAACAAATTTAAAGACAATTTCATTAATTTTATAGAATTTTTCTGAATTATTAAAGTCAAGATGACCTTACCCCAAAAAAATTTTTTTCATGTTATGATACCCAATTTTAAGTCAAATCACTTAATTATTAGGACAATACGACTTCATTGAAAAGTTTATCGACTTTTAGACAAGGAAAACTACTTTATATTAGAGAAACGTGTCTTCTATGCTAATAAAAATTTGCATTCGTATTTTAAGCACTTGAAATCTTTGGCCTCACGACAATATTTTTTTCAGTGCAGAGACCTTCGGGCCTACTTTTCCCCACAGAGATCTTCGGGTCTACTGTTCGCTCGTAGATTAGCTAGTAGCAGTAGTTTGCATGATAGTCGTCAACATTACTAAACACCAACCTTGACCGATTACCGATCCGAAGCCGACTGTCACACCACTGCCACACCGTCCGAAAGCCGAAGATCTCATCAGCAGTTCCCGACATCCCGAATGCCTGCTCCCATGAGATTCCAATCATATTAGAGAGATTGTCAAATATCACACAAGTAGAATGTAAAATAGTTTTTATCAATAAACCCGAATTAATTAATATTTAACTCGAAAAAGGTAAACAATTGTGTTCTTATTCCTGAAGGTTTAGTGGGTTTAGTTACCTCCAATATTATTGTGTAATGAGAGTTTTGCTAGGCGACAGACGTAAACCCCAGGATTATTTTAAAATTTTGCAGTAATAAAATAGTGCATAGTACATTATTTTTTAGAAAATCTTTATTGCAATATATTTGTAAGAGAACGGACACTTCATAAAATCCATCCTATGGCGTAAAATTTCTTTCGAATTTGATACAAAATAATATTTATGATCCCAAAAAAACACACCATCGCTTCAGCAAAACCACCCACTCTAGCACATTTGGACATTTTTGTATCTTAGAAATTTTCTTTTTATCCTGTTGCATAATGCATTTAAAATTGTTTTTGGAAACATTTTATGTGTTGTGGCAGACAATAAGAGCATTTTCAATTGTTTCTCCTTTTGTTTGTGTTAAATGTCAATGCCATTTTTCTCTCGTGCAATGCGTTTCGGTTGTTCTTTAACGATATTTTCATGTCAGTATTTTTAACAGAAGTTATCTTGAATGGACTATAAAAGAGACGAACTAGAAAGAAAATAAACAAGTGTGGGATATTTCGTTTTTTCTGTTTTTGCATTTTGAATTGCATTGGCCAAATAGGTCAATGGGAAAACTAATCTCATCTCAGTTTTTCTTTTCTTCACAAAATATTTGTGAAGAAAAGAGAAATGGAGTTTTTTAAAAGACACTTTTAAGTTAGATTCTAATAGAACCCATTGAAAAGGAATTTTGGTAATTGATAAAAGACAACAAACTGCAATGCAGGGTGGCTGAAATGTAAGGCCCTATGTTTTTTCTCTTTTTTTATACCCTCCACTATAGGATGGGGGGTATATTAACTTTGCCATTCCGTTTGTAACACATCGTAATATTGCTCTAAGACCCCATAAAGTATATATATTCTGGGTCGTGGTGAAATTCTGGGTCGATCTGATCATGTCCGTCCGTCTGTTGAAATCACGCTAACTTCCGAACGAAACAAGCTATCGACTTGAAACTTGGCACAAGTAGTTGTTATTGATGTAGGTCGGAAGGTGTTGCAAATGGGCCATATCGGTCCACTTTTACGTATAGCCCCCATATAAACGGACCCCAAAATTTCGCTTGCAGAGCCTATAAGAGAAGCATATTTTATCCGATCCGGCTGAAATTTGGTACATGGTGTTGGTATATGGTCTCTAACACTCATGCCAAAATTGGTCCATATCGGTCAATAATTATATATAGCCCCCATATAAACCGATCCCCCGATTTGGCTTGTTGAGCCTCAAAGAGAAGCAACTTTCATCCGATCCGGCAGAAATTTGGCACATGGTGTTGGTATATGGTCCTTAACATCCAAGCAAAATTTGGTCCACCTCAAAGAGAAGCAAATTACATCCGATACGGCTGAAATTTGGTACATGGTATACGTATATGGTCTCTAACAACCATGCAAAAATTGGTCCATATCGGTCAATAATTATATATAGCCCCCATATAAACCGATCCCCAGATTTGAACTCCAGAGCCTCTTAGAGGACAAAATTCATCCGATCCGTGGTGTTAGTATATGGTCTCTAACAATCATGTAAGAATTGGTCCATTTTGGTCCATAATTATATATAGCCCCCATATAAACCGATTCCCAGATTTGGTTAGCGGATCCTCTAAGAGAAGCAAATTTCATCCGATCCGGCTGAAATTTGGTACATGGTATTAGTATATAGTCTCTAACAACCATTCAAAAATTTGTCCATATCAGTCCATAATTATATATAGCCCCCATATAAACCGATCCCCAGATCAAAATTCATCCGATCCGGTTCAAATGTGCAACGGGGTGTTAGTATATGGCCGCTAATAACCATGCCAAAATTGGTCCATATCGGTCTATAGTTATATATAGCCTATCCCCAATTACACACAAATTGGTCCATATCGGTTCATAATCATGGTTGCCATTCGAGTCAAAAATAATCTAGCAAAATTTTATATTTTAATTTTGTCAAAATTTTATTCCTATAGAAAATTTTGTCAAATTTTATTTCTATAGAAGATTTTGGCAAAATTTTATTTCTATAGAGAATGTTGTCAAAATTTTAAATCTTTTGAAAATTTTGTCAAAATTTTATTTCTATAGAAAATTTTGTCAAAATGCTATTTCTATAGGAATTTTTTTTTTAAATTGTATTTCTATAGAAAATTTTGTCCAAATTTTACTTCTATAGAAAATATTGTCAACATTTTATTTTTATAGAAAATTTTGTCAAACTTAATTATATACGTATTTACCCAAGTAATTCGATTGTGGATGACAGTCTTCAGTAGAAGTTTCTACGCAATCCATGGTGAAGGGTACATAAGCTTCGGCCTGGCCGAACTTACGGCCGTATATACTTGTTTTTCTTTTTTTTTTTTGTTCAAAAGCAAAAAATATCGGAAATAATATCAAATTTTAGAAAGAGTTTAAATTTGTTTGAATTTGCCAACCTTGGCGCGAGTTATGACCGACAAAACCGTCACACGCTTCACGCAATTGTCTCTTCGGTATTTTGGCACATTCCCATTGAAGCGCCGTCTTGAGACGATCGACACTTTGGCCTATTTTATTACCAACCTTACTCTCCAAAATGCTCTAGACGCAAAAGTCCACAC
Organism: Haematobia irritans; assembly: GCF_050003625.1. Classification (NCBI taxonomy): domain Eukaryota; kingdom Metazoa; phylum Arthropoda; class Insecta; order Diptera; family Muscidae; genus Haematobia; species Haematobia irritans. Next base: position 69,607,394 of record NC_134399.1, on the reverse strand, counting down.
GATTGAGATCCCGCGATTTTGGTTGGCTTCGTGTGGTAGAAATTAAGCGAAGAACCTCCTTTTCAAGCCATTTTTAATTGATGCTTGTTTTGTGCGATGGTTCTAAGTCCTACACACAGAAAAGAGATTGGTTGGAAATCGATTATAATAATGAACATTCTTGCTGTAGAACTAAATATCAATTGTATCTACAAATATTCTGTAGTTACTACATATATTCTATTCTTAAGACCGTTGGGAGTTATTTATGATAATGGATAAATGATTGGGTTAACCAATTGCTTCTCCTATGAAAATTTTTTTTTTGGAATCGGTTGACAGCAACTTTCATTCTGTACTCGTCCTAACAATACGGTTATATAAACCATAGTGTCATGTGTCCAAATATTTGTCTGCCCAGAGATTCAATACTATCTAAAAGGATATTGTCACCGCATTCTATTTTGATCCTACGTTCGATAAATACGAGCGGGGTCGACCACCGGCCGTTACGGCAGCCAACACCATTATCATCGGCGGTGCTTGTGTTCTGCTGTAAATTTGTAAATCAGCTGACCTCTTTGGCAAGTAAACCCAATCGTTTGATTTCCTTATATGCTGCTGGGAGCCACCGTAGTGCAATGGTTAGCATGCCCGCCTTGCATACACAAGGTCGTGGGTTCGATTCCTGCTTCAACCGAACACCAAAAAGTTTTTCAACGGTACATTATCCCACCTCGGTAATGCTGGGTTCTGAGGGTTTCAAAGCTTCTCTAAGTGGTTTTACTGCAATATGGAACGCCGTTCGGACTCGGCTATAAAAAGGAGGTCCCTTGTCATTGAGCTTAACATGGAATCGGGCAGCACTCAGTGATAAGAGAGAAGTTCACCAATGTGGTATCACAATGGACTGAATAGTCTAAGTGAGCCTGATACATCGGGCTGCCACCTAACCTAACCTATATGCTGCTCAATTTGGAGAAAACCGAATTCGGTATCTGCCTAGCAAAAAATATTTTAGAATTAATAGTTTAGTTGCTGTTTTTGGAATACAATAAAATAAACAGTGCATCCACACTGCATGTGCCAATGCAATAAAGTAAACGAGTAATAAAACTATAATATATAATAATATAATAATAATATAATAATTCGTTTACGTTATTGCAACCAACGCATGCAGTATAGATATATAAAAAGTAGTGCTGCTTTTCTTCATACCAGCATTGCTATTAAATATGCAACCCAATATTGTATTACACTTCAGATCAATTCTAAATCGAGCATCCCTTTTAGTATAGACTGCACTAATGTAAGCCAGAAAACGCAAAACTATTTAGTGCAGTATTTCTGAATTGGTATACAATAAACTACTGATTCGGTTGTACCGTAATGCATGAGATATATATGAAGCCGACACAAATAAGTTGAATGTAGTACTTGCACGGGAATGCAAGCACGCGGACTAAGTCGAAGGTTTTGGAGTCTACGAAGCTAAGTGTTTTTTTTTACACCCTCCACCATAGGGGTATATTAACTTTGTCATTTCGTTTGTAACACATCGAAATATTGCTCTAAGATCCCATAAAGTATATATATTCTGGGTCGTAGTGAAATTCTGAGTCGATCTAAGCATTTCCGTCCGTCCGTCTGTTGAAATCACGCTAACTTCCGAACGAAACAAGCTATCGACTTGAAACTTGGCACAAGTAGTTGTTATTGATGTAGGTCGGATGGTATTGCAAATGGGCCATATCGGTCCACTTTTACGTATATCCCCCATATAAACGGACCCCCAAAATTTGGCTTGCGGAGCCTCTAAGAGAACCAAATTTCATCCGATCCGGCTGAAATTTGGTACATGGTGTTAGTATATGGTCTCTAACAACCATGCATAAATTGGTCCACATCGGTCCATAATTATATATAGCCGCCATATAAAGCGATCCACCGATATGGCTTGCGGGGCCTCTAAGAGAAGCAAATTTCATCCGATCTGGCTGAAATTTGGTACATGGTGTTAGTATATGGTCTCTAACAACCATGCATAAATTGGTCCACATCGGTCGATAATTATATATAGCCCCCATATAAACCGATCCCCCGATTTGGCTTGCGAGGCCTCTAAGAGAAGCAAATTTCATCCGATCTGGCTGAAATTTGGTACATGGTATTAGTATATGGTCTCTAATAACCATGCAAAAATTGGTCCACATCGGTACATAATTATATATAGCCCCCATATAAACCGATCCCCCGATTTGGCTTGCGAGGCCTCTAAGAGAAGCAAATTTCATCCGATCCGGCTGAAATTTGGTACATGGTGTTATTATATGGTCTCTAACAACCATGCAAAAATTGGTCCACATTGGTCTATAATTACATATAGCCCCCATATAAACCGATCCCCCGATTTGGCTTGCGAGGCCTCTAAGAGAAGCAAATTTCATCCGATCCGGCTGAAATTTGGTACATGGTGTTATTATATGGTTTCTAACAACCATGCAAAAATTGGTCTACATCGGTCCATAATTATATATAGCCCCCATATAAACCGATCACCAGATTTGACCTCCGGAGCCTCTTGGAAGACCAAAATTCATCTGATTCAGTTGAAATTTGGTACGTGGTGTTAATATATGGCCTCAAACTCCTATGCAAAAATTGGTCGAAATCGGTCCATAATTATATATAGCCCCCATATAAACCGATCCCCAGATTTGACCTCCGGAGCCCCTTGAAAGAGCAAAATTCATCCGATTCGGTTGAAATTTGGTACGTGATGTTAGTATATGGTATCCAACAACCATGCAGGAGTTGGTTCATATCAGTCCATAATTATATATAGCACACATATAAACCTATCCCCAGATTTGACCTCCGGTGCCTTTTGGAGAAGCAAAATTCATCCGATCTGGTTGAAATTTTGTACGTGGTGGTAGTATATGATATTTAACAACCATGCCACAATTGGTCCATATCAGTCCATAATCATATATAGCCCCCATATAAACCGATCCCGACATTTGGTTTTGGAGCCTCTTGGAGGAGCAAATTTCATCCGAGTCAGTTGAAATTTGGTACATTGTGCTAGTATATGGCCGTTAACAACCATGCCTAACTAGGTCGATATCGGTCTATAGTTATATATAACCCTCAGATAAATCGATCCCCAATCACATAAAAATTGGTCCATATCAATAATTGTATATAGCCCCCATATAAGCGACCCCCATATTTTAATTCTGGCTCCCTACGTACCGTGCAAAAGTCCATATCGATTCGTAATTATTTGTAGACTTACCTACACATACTTTTTTTGTCTAATGTATACCACGTATGGACTAACACACAATTTAGAAAACAATTTAAGATACCACAACCCAAGTAATTCGATTATGGATGACAGTCTTTCGTAGAAGTTTCTACGTAATCCATGGTGGAGGGTACATAAGATTCGGCCTGGCCGAACTTACGGCGGTTTATACTTGTTTTTCGTCCAATTTTTGTTACGAGAAACAAAAAAATTATTCACAATTTTCCAGTCGAACGTTTTTCTCGAATCATTTCTGACCTTTCTACCGATTTGTTTTTGTCCACTTTTTGGTACGAGAAACAAAAGATTAATTCACATTTAGTCCAAGCTCATTTTTCTATATGTGATGATACCGAAAAGTTTTCTACCACTGCATCGAATATTTTGATCGAATCTGCCATCAACTTCTCGGAACATTTCTGACCTTTTTATGGGTTTTTCGATCACTTTTTGGTACGAGAAAAAAAAGATTTATTCACATATAAGTGCTGGAGGTCTCAAATGATAGACACTTGCGGTCTTCCATCCAATTATAAAACAGTCACACTATCACGCTTTATTTCCATTACGAATAACTTTATTTCAGTATGCACTAAATCAAAGTACTTTGTACAATTAGGTATAAATATTAAAACGAACTGTCACTGGAATAAATCTGTCAGCTATCCGACAAACGGTTTAAAATGATGGCAAGCTGAAATGGGTTGCACTACATATAAGCCACACTGTAGCCGATATGTATTGCAAAAGTGAAATATTTTTGTGAATTATTGAAGGCAATGCCAAATACCAAAAAACATCTTTTCGGGAGGTTCGATGTTTCGGGAGGTTGATAGTTTCGCTGCAAGAAGAAGCTCCGAAATGATCATCCAGACAACTATCTTGCAGTCTACCGAGCTTTGCCCAAATCAGCTGAAGTCAAGACAATAATGATTTTAGAATCAGTTTAAAAGTTTACAATTTAACGCATATCCGAACAAAACTAGACAATCGATTTAAACATTCGATATCGGAACCATTGATTTTTGATGAGTCACATATTACATAATAATCTACTTCCAAACAGCGTGATTAAAATGGGAATTATCTGGCGCCTAAGATTTTTTATTCATTATACCCACCACCATAAAATGGTGACGGGGGTATAATAAGTTTGTCATTCCGTTTGTAACACATCGAAATATCGATTTCCGACTATATAAAGTATATATTCTTGATCAGGGAGAAATTCTAAGACGATGTAAGCATGTCCGTCTGTCTGTTTGTTGTAATCACGCTACAGCCTTCAATAATGGCGCTATCGTCCCGAAATTTGGCACAGATTAGTTTTTTGTTTGCAGGCAGGTCAAGTTCGAAGATGGGCTATATCGGTCCAAGTTTTGATATAGTCCCCATATAAACCGACCTCCCGATTTGGGGTCTTGGGCCTATAAAAACCGTAGTTTTTATCATATTTGCCTGAAATTGGAAATCCAGAGGTATTTTGGGACCATAAAGAGGTGTGTCGAAAATGGTCCGTATCGGTCCATCTTTTGGTATAGCCCCCATATAGACCGATCTCCCGATTTTGCTTCTTAGTCGTCTAGAAACAGTATTTTCTATCCGATTTTTCTGAAATTGAAAATCTAGAGGTATTTTAGGACCATAAGGAGGTGTGTCGAAAATGGTCCTTATCGGTCCATGTTTTGATATAGCCCCCATATAGACCGATCTCCCGAGTTTGCTTCGTGGGCGTCTAGAAACTATATTTACCATCCGATTTGCCTGAAATTGGAAATCTAGAGGTATTGTGGGACTATAAAGAGGTGTGTCGAAAATGGTCCGTATCGGTTCATGTTTTGATATAGCCCCCATATAGACCGATCTCCCGATTTTGCTTCTTACGCGTCTAAAACAGTATTTTCTATCCGATTTGTATGAAATTGAAAATCTAGAGGTATTTTGGGACCATAAAGAGGTGCGTCGAAAATGGTGTCCATCGGTCCATGTTTTGACTTAGCCCCCATATAAACCAACCTCCCGATTTGGAGTCTTGGGCCTATAAAAACCGTAGTTTTTATCCAATTTGCCTGAAATTGGAAATATAAAAGTATTTGAGGACCATAAAAAGGTGTGCCGAAAATGGTGCCCATCGGTCCATGTTTTGGTATAGCCCCCATATAGACCGATATCCCGATTTTGCTTCTAGGGCTTCTAGGAAGTGCCTGAAATTGGAAATCTAGAGGTATTTGAGGACCATAAAAAGGTGTGCCGAAAATGGTGCTCATCGGTCCATGTTTTGATATAGCCCCCATAGAGACTGATCTCCCGATTTTGCTTCTTGGGCTTCTAGAAACTATATTTTCTATCCGATTTTCCTGAAATTGAAAATCTAGAGTTCTTTTTGGACCATAAAAAGGTGTGCCGAAAATGGTGCCCATTTTTTGGTATAGCCCCCATATAGACTGATCTCTCGATTTTTACTTCTTGGGCGTCTAGCCGATTTGTTTGAAATTGAAAATCTGGAGGTATTTTAAGATCACAAATATGTGAGTAGCAAATGGTGCCTATCTGTCCATGTTTTGGTGTAGCCCCCATATACACCGATCTCCCGGCTTTATTTCTTGGGCTTCTAGAATCCGTAGTTTTTATCCGATTTGCTGGAAATTAGTAATCTATAATGAAATTTTAGACAAACGAAATATCCTTTTCTTATACAGTATTTTCGTTTATTCAACGATTGTCTCTAAAATTTGTGTCAAAAGAAAACTTTGCTTGTCTAAAATTACGTTTCTCAAAAAAGAAAACACTTCTTTCAGGGTATAGCATGCGCACTGATCATGAAAATTGCTTCAAACTGAAAGTAAAATTTCCAGATTTTACTCATCGTATTTAAATAATGGCGGAAAAAAATCTACATATTTAAGATTTTAAATCAAGGCGTAATTTCATCATATACACGATAATTTTATAATTTCTCTAAAACTCAAACAAATTTGTTTCTCATAAATCCAGAATATGATCTGGTCTTCATAGGTAGAATCTTTAAAGTTTGTCTTCGGGAACTGACTTGCTTGGGAGAAGATTTGTCATCAAACCCCCTACAATTCTATATATTATCAAGTAACCCACTACGACGAAGAGTTTTCAAAGTAAACTATCATATTTGATTCATGGTGGTGGGTATTTAAAATTCGGCCCGGCCGAATTTACTGCTTTATATACTTGTTTTTAGTTCATTTTTTTCTTTTCGAGAAAGATGAATTTCGTAAATGGTAATTAAGAATCCAAAAATGTTGGAAAATTTTCGTGATTTTAATGAATCTCAAAATTTTGTATACAATTTAGTTCAATTTTCGTACGAGATATTTAATTTTTTCCCATAATTTAGTTTACTTTTTTTCCGTGTTGTCATCGAGTTTTTTTATTCGGCACATATTTAAAATAATAGAACAGAAATTCCAAATTTAATAGGCTCAAGAACTCAAATTCTCGGATTTAGCATTATATCCAAAAATTAGTCGGTGACGGTAAATAGATCAATAGACCTAGGTCCAATATTGTTTAATATTGAAATGAGTAGATCGCCTAATAAAGAGATATGGTGAGTACGCCGAAATCCGATACAGTTGATTTTCCCTCCATTGTGGACACCATTTTTAGCTTTCCATAATCTTTTTCGTACTCCAACTAGTATTTACTTCCTTTTGTCAAACTTCAAATCTCTCATTGTTCGTGGTTTCCACGACTGAGAGCTTTACTAATCCTGGCTATTCACGTCCTAACCATTAATTTCACCCCTACAGGGGTTAAACTCCACATCCACAACGATGGGATCTAAAGTCATTCTGACCAAATTATTTAATGGGAAACAGCAAACAAAAATCACAAAACTATGGCCGCAAAAAATTAAGCAGAAACGAAGAAAAATAAACAAGAAATCCCAATGCCCTCTGTCTGGGCACAAAAACAACGAACCCTAATGACTTTTTCCCAACAATGTGAAATTAAAGTTTTTTTATGACTGAGTTTAGAGTATCTGCAATCCACGACTATTTGAGATATTTTAATGTACCACAGGACGAGCGTAAATACACCCCTTTGTTTTGTCCCTCCGGAAAGTCTGTGTGGCTTATACACAAACATAGCACAGCCATGGTGGAGAAGAGAGTCGGTGAAATAAAAATAAAAAAAACAAATGAAGGAAAACAATCAAAAATGCTGTAATCCTTTTCGGCGATATTTCCCCGAAAACTTTTAACCATGGCAGGCCATTACAAAGACGAAAATGTATTGCCATTATCATGGTCATACCAGTCAGCAAAAGTAACAACAACTACAACAAGATATTATGTGTAGACAGACAACAATGGAAATTGCCATACACTTAGAAAAATCTATGAAATTTTAGAAGATATTATTTTTTTCTCATTTCGGCTATAGGATTTTCTAACATTAACTTAACGCTTTATACACCCAGAGAAGGAACATGATCACCTCAAATTAGGCTAGGTTAGGTTAGGTGGCAGCCCGAGGTATCAGGCTCACTTAGACTATTCAGTCCATTGTGATACCACAGTGGTGAACTTCTCTCTTATCACTGAGTGCTGCCCGATTCCATGTTAAGCGCAATGATAAGGGACCTCCTTTTTATAGCCGAGTCGGAACGGCATTCCACATTGCAGTGAAACCACTTAGATAAACCCTTTGAAATCCTCAGAAATGTCACCAGCATTACTAAGGTGGGATAATCCCCCACTGAAAAACTTTATGGTGTTCGGTCGAAGCAAGAATCGAACCCACAACTTTGTGCATGCAAGGCGGGCTTGCTAACCATTGCACCACGGTGGCTTCCATATATAAGTATAGATCAATATGAACCAATTTTTGTACGGTTGTTTACTATCATCACGTACCAAATTTCAACCGTATCCGATTAAATTTGCTCTTCCAACAGCCTCCGCAAGACAAATTTGGGGGTCGGTTTTTATGGTCCGATATACTAAGGCCTTCAACATTTCACTGAAAGCTGCATGCCCTAAAGGGAAGCCAAGGAGGAAAAATCGACCACCATGGTGGTCTACGGAGTTAGCTAATATGAGGAAATCGTGCAGGAAGCTCTTTAACAAAGCAAAGTCCACCAGAGCTCCTGTGGATTGGGACGCTTACAAGAAGAGAGAGGATACAAGCGAGAACTGAGAAAGGCTCAGCATAACTCTTGGAATGATTACTGCAGCAGCATTGAGAATACGTCCGAGGCTTCCAGACTAGCATCCACGAGCTCCGCTCCAGGTTTCATTAAAACATCGGAGGGCAATTGGACAACGTCCAGTGAGGAGACGCTGGAGGTACTATTGGACACACATTTTCCCGGAAATCAGACGGTAGAACCATGCACTGGCGGTGCCACAATGGCCCAGCGGTCGTTTCCTATCGAGGAAATTGTATCAGAATCTAGAATAAAATGGGCGTTAAATAGCTTTGGATCATTCAAATCCCCCGGACCTGATGGAATTACTCCGGCGGAGTTACTAGCGGTGGCTGACAGAATTATCCCCTGGTTGTCGGCGATATATATAGGATGTATCAACTTAGCATATATTCCACGAAAGTGGAGAGAATCAAAAGTCGTTTTCATACCTAAAGCGGGAAAAGCCTCTCACTCGAATGCGAAGGATTTCCGACCAATCAGCTTATCATCATTCCTATTTAAGACTCTGGAGAAGATGATAGATATTTATCTTAGAACTAGCGTCGATTCAAGTTTGCTCTCGAAACGACAATATGCATACTCGAAAGGCAGGTCTACTGAGACCGCATTGCATGAACTGGTCAGCTTTATTGAAAGCTCACTATCTGTCAAAGAATACACAATCGTGGCGTTTCTAGACATCGAAGGGGCGTTCAATAATGTCCATCCGAGCTCTATATTAAATGGACTGACAACTCTGAATGTTGATCCAGGTATACTTAGGCTGTTAGACGAACTTCTAATAAAGAGACGTATTTCAGCCACACTAGGACAAGCAAACATACAAAGGTATGTGAACAGAGGCACTCCCCAAGGAGGAGTTCTATCCCCTCTTCTTTGGAATGTTGCTATAAATAGCCTTCTGGTTACTCTAGAAAAAGAAAGGATAAAAGTGGTGGCATACGCAGATGATGTGGCTCTGGCAGTCAGGGGAAAATTCCCATCCACAATCAGAGATATTATTCAGAGGGCCCTCCGGATGACTGAGAAATGGGCGAAAGACAATGGTCTTGGGGTAAATCCTGCAAAGACAGAATTAGTCATGTACTGCAAAGATCGCAAAACTCCCACGGTTAGGCCTATTTCCTTAGGGGGTATTGAAATTCCCTTTGGCGATTGTGCAAAATACCTTGGCGTTATTTTGGACAGGAAGCTGAACTTTAAGCTTAATATTGAAGAAAGGGCGAGAAAGGCAACTGTAGCTTTGTACTCGTGCAAAAAGGCAATAGGAAAAAAATGGGGACTAAAACGGCTGTGCGGTTGCGCGAACTATCGCTGTGGTCGGAAAAAGGTTACGGTCACAGTTCGGTCCTCAAAATAATGCCAGATGTGCCTAACGTAATGGATTACACTTTGGCGAGTCCACTTTTCGACAAAAAGTTTGAGACTCTAATTCCCAACAGTGAGGCGTGGTGCACACAGACCCCGGGGAATAAAGAATATATAGATTTCTACACTGATGGCTCCAAATTGGATGGACAAGTGGGGTTCGGAGTATATTCTAAAGATCTGGAACTTCGAATAGCGAAAAGATTACCTGATCACTGTAGTGTTTTTCAGGCTGAAATATTGGCAATAAGAGAAGTGGTGAATTGGCTGAGAAGTAATGCTCCAAGCAATATTGGCATTAATATATACTCAGACAGTCAACCTGCAATAAAATCCTTGGACTCTGTGTTCCTCAACTCGAAAACGGCCATCGACTGCCGCAAATCTCTCAATGAGATGGCTGAGCAGCACAATATTCACCTAATATGGGTGCCTGGCCACAGGAACATACCGGGGAACTGCGAAGCAGATGAGCTAGCAAGGCTAGGAACTACCTTACATATTCCAGGGGAACTAGAATCTGTTGGTGTGCCTCTGGCTACCTGCAAGCTCTTACTGCGTGAGAAAGCTGTTATGGTGGCAAATGTTCGATGGGAGAATTGCAAGGGTTGTAACGACACCAAGCAAATATGGCCCCATTTAAACTTAAACCGCACACTAGATATGCTAGTGTTCTAGAGACGCCAGATATCACTCCTGATATCTGCTATAACGGGTCGCTGCCTGATAGGCGATTTTGCAAAAACTATTGGTGCGAAGTATAATGACTATTGTATGAGCTGTCATGATGCGGAGGAAAAGGAATCAATAAAACACCTCTTGTGTGAGTGTCCTTCATTTTGTATAAGGCGTAAGCAAATTCTAGGGGCACATAGCTTCAGATTACTGGCGGACCTGGAAAACGTTAACTTAAGCAGTCTGCTAATGTTTTTAGAACAATCTGGTTGGTTCAACAGAAGAAAATAATCGAGAAGGTTCAGCGGTTAAAACTAGAAGTGCCCATATGTAATAGGTACTTTTAGTTAATGTGGTATCACAATGGACTGAATGGTCTAAGTGAGCCTGAATCTTAATCGGGCTGCCACTTTAACCTAACCTAACCTATGGTCCGATATGGCCCATTTGCAATAACATCCGACCTACTTCAATAGCAATTACTTATACAAGGTATCAAGTCGAGAGCTCGTTTCGTTCGGAAATTATCATGATTTCCACACACGGATGGACAGCAGGACAGACGGACATCGCTAGATCGATTCAGAATTTCACAACGACCCAGAATATACATACCTAATGGGGTCTGAGACCAATATTTCCGTCATATTTCTATGATGGAGGGTATACAAATTTGGAACCATTTGAATAAGGATGGTGACTTGTGAAAATCTACCGTCTCAATTTTTTGCAGATATAAAGGTGACTTCTATGAGAGAAGCCTACTGAAGTTTCATTGAAAATGCCCACAATTTTAACTTCCAATGTTTGTATCAATTCTAACATACCAACGGAGAACCGTTTGATCCTTATCAATGGAAAACATTTTCTCTGTGTAACCAAGACCATTCATTAGCCTCCGAGAAACCCACTCATAACAATTATAAAAGAATTTCCTCGTTCTCTTGTTAACATCAAAGGCTTCACAAGCCAAACCACCGTTAAAGGGGGAGGAGCAACCAAACATCAATGTAATGTACAATAGCTTCACAACGAATAGAACCTCCATTACAACCACCATCATTCCATGGCTATATTTCATTTATTTTACATTCTTATGAGGCTCCCTGCAAAGTTACTTATGTAAATTCTTAGACATGTTTTAATTCCATTTAAAGTAGCTACGCTTATATGCTATTCTTAAAGAATTTTTAGATAGAATAGTAATTTAATGTGGAATATTTTAAGCATCTACTCGAGAAAGCAAATTCAAATGTAATCAAAAATATAATTTAAGCAAAAATAAATAATTTTTGGCAAATCTTGGGTAGCTATATATTGTGGGAGAGCAACAAATACAGAGTTTTCTGAGATATAAATAAAATCTTTTTCAAGTAATTCTATAGATAAGAGACCAAGAATATATTGTGATTATATTATGATTAGAGACTAACATATATTATGATTAGAGACTCACAAACAAATAAATTTTTCAGATAAATTACAAATCAATATACTATGGTAGTTTTCACATACAATATTCCATGACATTTTTGCGACAGGGCGGTTTTGTCCTTACCCCATCGTTCTATCTTTATACAAAGTACAAAATATCAACGATTTTTGAATATCTCCTTAAAGTTTAGCTAGGTTAGGTTAGGTGGCAGCCCGATGTATCAGGCTCACTTAGACTGTTCAGTCCATTGTGATACCACATTGGTGAACTTCTCTCTTATCACTAAGTGCTGCCCGATTCCATGTTAAGCTCAATGACAAGGGACCTCCTTTTTATAGCCGAGTCCGAACGACGTTCCACATTGCAGTGAAACCACTTAGAGAAGCTTTGAAACCCTCAAAAATGTCACCAGCATTACTGAGGTGGGATAATCCACTGCTGAAAAACTGTTAAAGTTTTAAAGTTTAGCTAACAACACAATTTGTCAATAGAAATACGAAATTTGTAAAGTAATTGTTGGAAATTATTCACTAATGTCATATTTGTTTTTACAATCGCATTTATTAATAATCTCGAAATTTTTAATTATTTCCATTGTCATATCAACAAGAAAGTTTATTGATTATGGGTAGATTTTTCAATTACATAAATTTTTAATGCAACATTAGGCATTGTTTGTTTATCTTAAATTATTGTTAATATTCTAGACATGACTTGTTTCGTTACTGAAATTATAAAACGTAAGTAAAACAAGTGTGCAAAGAAGAAAGTCGGGCGCGGCCGCTTATATCATACCCTAAACCACCCCCACCAAATTCGAAATACAAGCTTTTGTTTATAAGTTGTGAAAAACTTCATTGGTTTGCTAGTATAAAGTTTCCAAAAATTTAAATGAATGGGTAGTTTTGATAATTTTTTTGAGAAAAACAGTAGCTTTGAAGTATATACGGCCGTAATTCCGGCCAGGCCGAATCTTATGTACCCTCCCGTCCATACGTGGTATATATTAGACAAAAAAGTATGTATAGGTAAGTCTACAAATAATTAGGAATCGATATGCACTTTTGCACGGCACGTAAGGAGCCAGTATTGAAATATGGGGGTCGCTTAGATGGGGGCTATATACAATTATGAACTTGATATGGACCAATTTTTGTGTGATTGGGGATCGATTTATCTGAGGGCTATATATAACTATAGACCGATATGGACCTAGTTAGGCATGGTTGTTAACGGCCATATACTAGCACAATGTACCAAATTTCAACTGACTCGGATGAAATTTGCTCCTCCAAGAGGCTCCAAAACCAAATCTCGACATAGGTTTATATGGGGGCTACATATGTTTATGGACTGATATGGACCACTTTTGGCATGGTTGTTAAATATCATATACTACCACCACGTACCAAATTTCAACTAGATCGGATGAATTTTGCTTCTCCAAAAGGCACCAGAGGTCAAATCTGGGGATCGGTTTATATGGGGGCTATATATAATTATGCACCGATGTGGACAAATTTGTGCATGGTCATTAGAGACCATATGCTAACACCATGTACCAAATTTCAGCCGGATCGGATGAAATTTTCTTCTCTTAGAGGCTCCGCAATCCAAATCTGGAGATAGGATTATATGGGGGCTATATATGTAATTACGGACCGATTTGGACCAATTTTTGTACGGTTCTTAGAGACCATATACTAACACCATGTACCAAATTTGCAATACCATACGACCTACATCAATAACAACTACTTGTGCCAAGTTTCAAGTCCATAGCTTGTTTCGTTTGTAAAGTTAGCGTGATTTCAACAGACGGAGGGACGGACGGACATGCTCAGATCGACTCAGAATTTCACCACGACCCAGAATATATATACTTTACGGGGTCTTAGAGGAATATTTCGATGTGTTACAAACGGAATGACAAAGTTAATATACCCCCGTCCTATGGTTGAGGGTATAAAAAAATATAGAGGTATAGGGAGAAAAAAAAATAAATATTGGCGAAGTAAACTGAGAGTGCCAACTTAACAGCGTTGCCAATTTAGCTTTTTTCCCGCTAGATTTGGCTTTTTTTGAAGACGTTTAGCGGGAAAAAAATGCATTTAGCTTTTAGCTTTTTTTCTGGCTTTTTTTCATGACCCTTTTAGCTATTTTTGGCTTTTTTTATTTTCGACATGTTTCTATTGAAATATGGATAAATCGGCGTTTTTATCTAAGCCTTGCTGCAAGTATAAGGGTTTCCACATATTTCAAAGTTCAGTTGAAACATTAATAATGAGTCCAGCCATTATGCGGGCATTTTTGTAGCAAATACACCTTGTTGTAAAGTTTTTTCATTATATACATAAAAGTTATCGTAAACTTTAAATCTGCTATTACCATACAAATTTGTTAGATAAACTGTCAGTAAATTATTGGGAATATTATCATTTGACTCGTTTATCCTTTTTATGTTATTATAATATTCTAAAGTTATTACGATATTACTAAATTAAAATAGTAGATGTGAATAGCATTGTGCACTGAAAAAATATTGTCGTCTCCTTAAAATACGAACGCGAATTTTGGTTATAATAGCATTTGTGAATTTCTTCTATATAAATTGTTTTCCTTATCCAAAAGACGATAAAGTCGTTTTGTCCTTATAATTACGTGATTCAACTTAAAAATAATTTCTACTTGAAGTCGAGTCTGAATTTGGAAATTTAAGTTGGCGTTAGCACGTTTTTAAAGCACTTTGATAGCTCATGAAGAAAAGGAAAATGTTTTTACTGGGAAATGTAAACTATAGGTATTTTCTAAAATTTAAATAAAAGTAATGTATTTCGAATTTTTCTCAATTTCAAAACCAAACTAAAATTTTATTTAAAAAAATTACAAATCATTTTTTTACCAAATCCAAAGCATGCTTAGATCATTTAATATTTTAAAATAATAAGTAAATAAAATAGAGGCGTTGGGAAGGTAGCTCCCACAAAACGAAGGGCTTCCAGTAAAAAATTTGTGATAGTAATCAAAATGTATCGAATACGCAAACAGAGCTGATATGCCTTAGATATTTTTACAGTCTCACAGAAGTGGAATTAAAATGAAAATAATATGCATTGAAAGTGAAATAAAGCCTTTAAGTTTGTTAAATTTTAATCAAAAATGTGAGTTTTGATACAAAAAAATTTAGCTTTTTTTCTAGCTATTTTTTAGCATTTTTTAGCTTTTTTTAGCTATTTTTTTTGGCAAATCTAGCGGTTTTTGGTGAAACAATTCTGGCAACGCTGCAACTTAAGGTGTTTATCAGCCGGCTATTCATTCCTGCACCCGCCCTACCTTGTTGTATTCGTGGAGATCAGAGACAGTGGGATGTATATTTGGGAAGTGTGAACTCAGCATTGAGGAACAGTGTACACCAGTCTACTGGAATGTGCCCCTATAAAATAATATTTGGACAGAATACGATTACTAATGGAAAAGACTATGAGATTTTGCGCAAACTAAAATTATTGGAAGAAAGTGATGTAGAAATATCCAGATCCGACAAGTTTGATATGATGAGAATTCAATACAAGAAAAGTTGAAACGGGCATATGAGAACGAAAGGAACTATAATTTAAAGTCGGGAGCCATAGTGGTGCAATGGTTAGCATACCCGCCTTGCATACACAAGGTCGTGGGTTCGATTCCTGCTTCGACCGAACACCAAAAAGTTTTTCTGCGATGGATTATCCCACCTCAGTAATGCTGGTCACATTTCTGAGGGTTACAAAGCTTCTCTAAGTGGTTTCACTGCAATGTGGAACGCCGTTCGGGCTCGGCTATAAAAGGGAGGTCCGTACTCATTGAGCTTAACATGGAATCGGGCAGCACTCAGTGATAAGAGAGAAGTTCACCAATGTGGTATCACAATGGACAGAATAGTCTAAGTGAGCCTGATACATCGGGCTGCCACCTAACCTAACCTAACCTAAGGTCGCCACCGCGAGTAATAGAAATAGGTCAAGTAGTATATAGAAGAAATTTCCTATACTTTGATAGGCGGTGTCCCGAATGGGCGGGGAAAAATTTAGATGGTTACCAAAATATATATTTTCTGTCAGGACCGTTTCCTTAATACGATTCCGAAGGTTAATTCAATATTTCCGTTTGGTCCTTTAAAATTGAATTCCCCAGATCGAAGCAAGCAAGTGTGAAGGTCAATTCAATGTTTCCGTTTGGAAATTCCTTTTGATTTGCAAGATCTTCGTTCTTGTGTCCAATATAATTTATAACTTAAATGTTATCTTCCCTTCTAACTGATCGATACAAAGAAATTTTACGTTCTCCCCAATTTTCTCTACTTTTTTTCTATATTAGTTATTTTTAAATCAATTTCAAAGCTACTGTTTTTCTCAAAAAAATATCAAAACTCCCCAGTCATCTAAATTTTTCTAAACTTTCTACTAGCAAGTTTTTGAAGTTTTTTAAAACGTATATGTTATGATCCTAGACAGGTTTTCAAGGTAATAAATGAAAGTAAGTGGTTAAATTGTTAGGGCCGACGTTGAATGGGAACCACACCTAAACGCCATGTTTTTTTCCGAATTTTATTTGACATTTCTCTATTTCAGACTTACACAATTTGAACCATGGAGAAATACACAATCCAGCAATGTGTTAAAGTTATCCAGACTTATTATGATAATGGGCGTTCAAATTAAAATTCATATCGTGCACTTTGTGATTTTTTTTTTGGTCAATTTGATCGTCCAAATGTGCGTACAATCGCAAAAATCGTGGAAAAATTCGAGCAAACCGGGTCTGTAGAAGATGCGAGAACATCAGTGCTACGAGCATGCAGCTCGTACTGCAGAAAATATTGCTGCTGTTCGCGATAGTGTGGCTGAAGAGCCGTCCACTTCAACTCGTCGTCGTGCCCAACAATTGCACCTCTCACGGTCGTCGTTGATGAACATTATGCGTAAAGACTTGCATTTACACGCTTACAAGGTGCAATTGGCTCAAGAACTAAAACCATTCCAAACGT
Organism: Haematobia irritans; assembly: GCF_050003625.1. Taxonomy (NCBI): domain Eukaryota; kingdom Metazoa; phylum Arthropoda; class Insecta; order Diptera; family Muscidae; genus Haematobia; species Haematobia irritans. The sequence goes on along the minus strand of NC_134399.1, from coordinate 69,590,404 downwards.
CGTTAATGGACAGAATGGTTCCAGGAAATGGCAACAGTGGATGATAAATTTTCGAAGAAAATCATCTTCAGTGATGAGGCAAATTTTCACCTCAGTGGATCGTCAATAAACAGAATTGCCGCATTTGGGCGAAAGAGAATCCAAAGGTGATTGTCGAAAAACCAATTCACCCACAAAGAGTTACTGTTTGGTGCGGTTTATGGGCTGGAGGCATCATCGGGCCGTATTTTTTTTTTTTTTCAAAATGAGGCCGGTCAGGCAGTTACTGTGAAAGGTGTTCGCTATAATAATTTGAGTAGTAGTAGTAGAATCAAATAGGCCAAAGAAGACGAAAGATATGCTCAAAATTGTAAGTGTACCTCCAAAAATTAAAAAAAAAGTTCAAAAATTTGTATCTCGAAAACCAATCGACAGAAAATTTTTTAAAACTCATTTTCGTGTTTAGTAGGTCAAAATCAATGAGAAAAATTATGCTAGAACCAATTCACAAAACGACTGTTGGCTAGTGTTATTAAATGAGGGTATTAAGGTCAAAGATATGGTTATTAAGGCCAAATTGTTTAAAATCGGGCGATACATATATATAGGGGACTATATCTAAATCTGAAACGATTTCGTTGCACGTATAGTAAGAACACTAGAAAATTAGATTTTGCCAACTTTGAGAGAGATCAGTTAATAAATAAGGGTTTTATAGCCAAATTTTGCAAAATCCGTCGATACATATATATGGGAGCTATATCTAACTCTGAACCGATTTTAATCAAATTTTGCAGACTTAAAAGGTACTACCGGAAACTATATTGTGTTCAATTTTACGACGATTGGTTAGTAAATAAGCGTAAAATGACACACTACCAAATAATATGAGTCTCAATAATCTATCTGTTATCCTGCTCGAAATCTCACCAACCATTTCTGTGGTTGCATTCAAATTCAATAGCGTTCGTCCTTCTGCCAAAATATCATTCCGCACCAAATTTCATCAAAATCGGTTAATAATTGCGACCGGAATCCTGCGAACTACAAATACATCGACAGACGGACGGACAAGAAGGACTAGATCGGCTCAGAAGGTGATTCTAAGTCGATCGGTATATATTTTATGGGGTCTATAATCAATATTTCTGGTAGGCACATTTTTTGGCAGATCAAACTTATTATACCCTGACCAGTATGTGGTTTAGACTATAAAACGTTATAAAAATAAATTTAATAAGTAGTTTTCATATAAGAAATTTATATTTTTTAATGCTATACATTTAATAAATGTTTAACAGTAACACTGTTTAAGACCCTCATCAATTTTCTATACCTTAAATAAGGTTATATCAAAGTATAATGACCTTGCTAAGATTATTCGAAGAGTTGTTTTTACCTTGTGAGTGCCTTTTAATTAGCCATGTTTAATGTGTGGGCATTCCCCCAAAGATGATTGCATTTGCCATGTCATTTCGCTTGACTGACCCTATCTTACCATGTTCATAGCTTCCACAATACGATCAGATTTCCATTTTCCCCCTTGTTCTGTTTTCCACTCAAATCCCATGGCAATGTACTGGTTATGACAAAACATAATATGCTTTGCTTGTTCCAATGGGGTGGGGCGGAGGTGTAAATATCAAAGAAATCTTCAGAATACAATGGACCGTTTCTGCTGAAGTGACTCTAAAGTTGTTTCTCTAATTAAGCAAACATCCTTTACAAGTTTCATTTCTCTTATTCTCCCCCCAATCGCATAAAATCCATTCGTTCAAGCATATACAGCTAATCTAAGATACTCTGACATGTTGGGGTGAAAGGACAAAAATGAAACAAAAACTGTCAGAAACAAACTCAAGAAATTACATTATGCTGTGCTTTTTAATTTTATATTTTCTCATTATTTTTATTACTATTGCCATTATTAGTAAACACAGCATAAGCTAAAAAGTTCCAATGTTGCATGCCATCATCAGTTTTGGAAAAGCAAAAAAGGTGAAATAATCTCCAAACACCAAGAAAGCGGTGTATCGGGATCGAAATCCTTATTACCTGGTACAGCAATACCCAGAAAAATAAGAGTATCCAAAATAGTTGCTTGGATTCCCAACTACGGTTACTTCTGCAGCCAAATTTAGGAGAAAATTTTACTAAAAATCTGCAAGACAAAAAAAATATTTCTATAGAAAATTTTTGTTAAAATTTTATTTTTAGAGAAAATTTTGTCAAAATTTTATTTCTATAGAAATTTTCAAAAATTGCCAAAATTTTATTTCTATAGAAAATTATGTCAACATTTTATTTCAATAGAAATTTTTTTCAAGATTTTATTTTCATAGAAAATTTATTCAAAATTGTATTTCTATAGAAAATTGTATCAAAATTTTATTTCTATAGAAAATTTTTTAAAAAATTTATTTCTATAAAAAATTTTGTCAAAATTTTATTTCTATGGAAAATTTTGTCAAAATTTTATTTCTTTAGAAAACAAAAACTGTCAGAAACAAACTCAAGAAATTACATTATGCTGTGCTTTTTAATTTATTATTAGTAAACATAACATAAGCTAAAAAGTTCCAATGTTGCATGCCATCATCAGTTTTGGAAAAGCAAAAAAGGTGAAATAATCTCCAAACACCAAGAAAGCGGTGTATCGGGATCGAAATCCTTATTACCTGGTACAGCAGTACCCAGAAAAATAAGAGTATCCAAAATAGTTGCTTGGATTCCCAACTACGGTTACCGCTACAGCAAAAAAAATCTACCAAATTTTGGAGAAAATTTTACCAAAAAACTGCAAGACAAAAAATATTTGTCAAAATTTTACTTTCATACAAAATTTTGTTAAAATTTCTATTTTTATAGACAAGTTTCGTCACGATTTTATTTTTAAAGAAAATTTTGTCAAAATTTTATTTGTATAGAAAATTTTGTCAAAATGTTATTTCTATAGAAAATTATGTCAACATTTTTTTTTTTTTTTTTGAAAATTTCGTCAAAATTTTATTTTTATAGAAAATTTATTTAAAATTGTATTTCTATAGAAAATTTTGTCAAAATTTTATTTTTATAGAAAATTTTGTCAAAATTGTATTTCTATAGAAAATTTTGTCCAAATTTAATTTCTATAGAAAATTTTGTCAAAATATTATTTCTATAGAAAATTTTGTCCAAATTTTATTTCTATAGAAGATTTTGCCAAAATATTATTGCTATAGAAAATTTTGTCAAAATTTGATTTCTATAGAAAATTTTGTCAAAATTTTATTTCGATAGAAAATTTTGTCAAAATTTTATTTCTATAGAAAATTTTGTCAAAATTTTATTTCTACCAAACAGTACAAAATCTACGATTTTTCGTAGAGTTCTACCGTAACCGTGTTCCCTACATTTCATCTGAAAAAAGAGAAAAATTGAATGATCTCCAAAGAATTTTTATGGGCCAGTCATAACGATATTGCCTTTGCTTCTGTTGATAACTCTCGACGTTATATAAGCCATATTTGAATTGCAATCATTAGTTTTGGAAAAGCTGCATATAAATCGGAATGAATTTCTACCAAAATCAATAACGATCAAGGCAAATTTTAAGTCGATACTGTAATGTACACGACTAATAATTCGTTGCTGATGCATATTTTTAAATCTTAGATAGCATCGTGGAACTTGGAAAGAGGTAGGACTGCGGGAGCCTTTTATTCCGCTAGCAAACAGTCGTTGGGGGGTTCGTGTCCTGCTCAAGCCAAGCCTTGTTCCCAATACAGATATTATTGTAGACTCCCTTTTTATTTAACTAAATACCAAACTAAATAGGAGTGAAATTGATGGAAATGACAGGCAAATGATTTGAACTAAATTTAACGAAAACAACAAAAAAGTAAAAAAAAAAATAAAAATAGATCCCCAGCTGTTTAATATAAAAATAAGAGAGTTTTGAAATTGAAGTGGCATTTTACCCGTATTATTCAGAAATCTAAATTAACGTATTTCTCTGGTGTCATGAGAAATTGCCTCGTAACCCTCACCAACCGTAATCCTATTTGGCTTATTTTATAGGATCCCAAAACTAATCATCACTCACATTTTTACTTACACATCCCTTTTGTAGGGAAACGTCGATAAAATTTTACCAATTCATGTTAGAAGTCAAATATTTCATTTTTCACATTATAATAAAATTCAGAAAAATTTATTAAAGAAATGATAAAATTATTAACACTATTTCTATCATTATGTACATATAAAGTTATCAAGATCTAATCATATTTATAAATTTGATAATAATTTTTAAATTTAATAAGCAAAATTCAAAACGTTTACGTTGACTATATTTTTGACTACCCCAATGGGTTAATCAATCATAAATTTTGGTTTAGAAATTATAATAAAGAAAAATCACGATAATCAAGAAAAAAATGAAAACATATGAAAAGATACAAAATCAGATACTACAGAGACTAAAAAAAGAAAGAAAGAGCACGTGTGGGTGATAATCAAAACAAAATAGAAAATTATATTAAATTATAGCAACTCGTACCAACAATTACACTGTGATAGAGTATAACTGAGTGCGTAATTTCTCTTTCTCTCACTCTCTGTAACATGTGATTGAGTGAATGAATTGAAATGCAAGAAAAATATCATGAATGATATAAGAAAAAAAATAAACACAACACTTACCCCTGCTCCCCGATCATGGTGAAGGCCTCCGCTACGATCTGGTTGCTGGTGCTATTATGTATGCATGGATGTACGGACATACATATATTCTCTTTGATCGATGATTATTTGTTCTTGCATTAAATTTTTAAAAAGTTTTCATTTTGTGATTTTTGATGTGATATTTAGTTATAAGTAGTTAAAATTTTTGTAGTGTTTTGAATATTTGCTTTTTCCATTTTATACAAATCTTACATTATTTATTTCATGGAAATTATTTTAAACTATAGTAGATTAAGGCAACTTTCGGTTTTTAACATTATGATTTCTTTACATTCAATTAGAGAGAGTAGACATTAGAGTTTGTGCAAATGCCACAAACAAAATAGTTATTTTTTTGTTTTTGGAATATTTTAAGATTTTGCATTTAACTTCATTTTTGGGCGAATATGGGAAGATAATGATGTTATTGAAAAATCCTTATTTAAAAAATCTTCATTATTTTTACATAAGGAAAACTTGAAAATTTAAATTAAATTCTACTGTGAATTTTTGGAACACTAAAGGGTGTTCATTTTGGGATTTGTGCAATTAAATTAGTATGTAAATTATTTTAAATTCATAGTTTAGGTAGATTTTAGAAATTTTAGGTATTCATTAAATTGATTTTTAAATTTTGTAGATAGAATTTGCCTGTGATATTTTATATGTTTTATGTTTTTTTTTTTTAGGCAAAGTTTTACATTTGAGAAAAATATAGTTAGGCTAAAATAATTTGCATATATGGAAAAGCACTTTTACGACATATTTCTTGATAGCTCAAAAGCAAGATTTGAGGTCGAAGAGACTTCAAAAAATTTACTTTAGATTTGGTAGCGCAATGGTTTTGTCTTTAAATTCTCATGCTGGATACGATTTGTGTGTCAAATAAAGAAAACGCCGTGGTGGATATGACGATGACTGAATTACTCCTTTGGGCTAATGGTGTCTCTCAGCATTTGCATGGAGGGATTATTCTTCGGGAATAAAAAATGCCAATTCCATAAAATTTGTACCACCTTGGAAATGTCAGATAACCAAAATTTGGATGTGTCCAGAGAATCGTCTTGATGCACAACTACCCTGTGGGTAGTGTGATCTCAGATTGTTAGGATATGATGCGTGGGTCTTATTGTTCTCGGGTGACCACTTTAAACAAATGTGTATGTCGACAATAATTTGCAACGTGACCCAACGATTGTGATGAAAATCTAAAATTTATATTTTATAAATATCACGTCGTGAATTTAATTGAATCTCATCAAACAAACCTCAAGAATATTATTATAAGCGAATTTACTTTCGCAAAAATCCAGGAAAATGTGGTTTAGTAACACAAATTTCACTATGATTAAATAAAATTTTTCGGATTTTTATTAGAAGTTTGCCGAGTAGATTGAACTTCACGCTTCGAAATTTCACAGGAAATAGACAGAGAAATTGGCTTCGTTTTGGCAAGTAGCTCACGTCAAGTTGATATCAACCAAAATTTGACGGATTTGTCAAACTTGTGCAATAGAGAATTGCCATGCCAGAATTGCATTGCCAATCAAACGGAATCCTTGAAGGTCCTTGATACGAAAATGTATCTTCTAGATATATTTCAATGATAATACACCCATTGCTTAGATATAAGGAGCAACTTTGATTCATAATTACATTAATTTAATTATGAATGGAAAAAAAAATTGGATCATCCGCGACACATACCATTTATGTACATTCGGCCTATACTACTATTCGGCCTGTGCTAGAGATATGAATGATATGATGTACATAAGAAATAAAAATCAGCTGGCACATTGGCTGAGAGAGATATCTTGAGAGAACAAAAAAACAAACCAAAAAATATTTTGCTTCCACAGGCAAGTCGATCAAAAGCAATTGGACAAAGAAGCAAGTCTATCAAAAGCAATTCGACAAAAAGAGTAATAAAACCTGAACTAGAAGTATTTCTTCTTTTTCGTCTTAGTCAAAATATTTTCCATGGTAGAAATAGTTTATTCTTCCCTGAGAAATGCATAAATCTAAAATTTGGAGGACTTAGACTATTGGAAATAATATGTGCTGGATTGGATGAAATACGAAATGCTGCGATTTGCAAAATAAAAATGGAAATTTTGGTAATTGGAAAAACTTTGATAAATGTGAAGTGATTTTAATATAAAATTTATATTCATTAAAGGAATTGTGAACAAAAGGAGAAATACAAACTCGGTATGGAAAAATTCGGTATACAAAGGGATCTTCTGATGATCTACCCTTATTATTATTATGGTTGGCCATTAAATTTTTAGTGGAAAAAAGCAATAATTTCCAGCGAAGACTTCTCGATTTATTTTTCCATATAGAGCAATAATTGTAAAAATATTTTCCGTGTCTACGAACATTTGTATCATCTTCCCAAATTCTACTTTCTTTGTGAATTGCAAAGAAAAGATGAATAAAATTTTGTTGTCGTTTTGATTGTTTTATTTAAGAAAATAAATAAAGTTCGTAAGTAAATTTTTTTTTGCGATATGGCTTAAAACGTCCACTACAATACAAATAAAAATAAAAGCTTCTAAAAAGTGGCTTTGATCCCCAATGTGTGATCTGAAAAAAGTGAAAATTTGAATTATGGGCAATGAATTTTACAAAGGCCTCTCATAAGAAAGATCGCTTAGAATTAAGAACAAGTCTATACGGCCGAATCTTATTTACCCTCCACCATGGATTGCGTAGAAACTTCCACTAAAGGCTGAAATCCACAATCGAATTACTTGGATTGTGGTAAAACTTGCCGATGTCAACGTATCTTTAGAATTCTTAACATTGTCTTCTAAACTATGAGTTAGTCCATATGGGGAATATGTTAGGTTAGGTTAGGTGGCAGCCCGATGTATCAGGCTCACTTAGACTATTCAGTCCATTGTGATACCACATTGGTGAACTTTTCTCTTATCACTGAGTGCTGCCCGATTCCATGTTAAGGTCAATGACAAGGGACCTCCTTTTTATAGCCGACTCCGAACGGCCTTCCACATTGCATTGAAACCACTTAGAGGAGTTTTGAAACCCTCAGAAATGTCACCAGCATTACTGAGATGGGATAATCCACCGCTGAAAAACTTTTTGGTGTTCGGTCGAAGCAGGAATCGAACCCACGACCTTGCGTATGCAAGGCGGGCATGCTAACCATTGCACCACGGTGAAGGAGGTATATGTTAGCCAAACAAAGCAGATTAATTCAATTATTGACAGGTATATATAGGGTAGTCTACAAATAATTACAAACCGGTATGAACCGTTTTTTTCGCGGTTTATGTGGGGGCTATATATAATTATGGGCCGATATTAACCAATTTATACATGGTAGTAGTGGTCCTATACTTACTCAACGCACAAAATTGTAATCGAATCGGATGAAATTTTCTTTTCCAAGAAATTTTTTGAGGTCAAATCTGGGGATCGGTTTATATGGGCCCTATACATAATTATGAACCCATATGGACCAATTTTGCAAAATCTGGGGATCGGTTTATATGGGGGCTATATAATAATTATGGACAGATATAGACCAATTTTTGGTATGAATGTTAGTGACCCTATATTAACACTACGTACAAAACTTCAATCGAATTGGATGTAATTTGCTCTTCCCAGAGGCTCTGGAGTTCAAATCTGGGGATCGGTTTATATGGGGGCTATATATAATTATGGATCGATATGGACTAATTTTTGAATGGTTGGTGGAGACCATATACTAACACCATGTACCAAATTTCAACCGGAAGGATATAATTTGCTCTTCCAAGAGCGTCCGCAAGAGAAATCTCGGTTCGATTATGGCCCATAACAACAACTTGTTCCAAGATTCCAGTCTATAGCTTGTTTCGTTCGGAAGTTAGCGTGATTTCCACAGGCGGACGAACAGCCGGACAGACGGATGGCTATAGCTAGATCGACTCAGAATTTCTCAACGATCCAGAATATAAATACTTTATGGGGTCTCAGACCACTACGAATTTGGATGTGTTACAAACGCAATGACAAAGTTAATATACCCCCATCCTTTGGTGGAGGGTATACAAAATTTTTCTCAAGCCAAATTTCACATCGATACAGTTAACCGGACTTACATTGTCTACAGACGGACATGCGGACTTCGCTAGATCAACTAAAGAAGTGATCCTGAGCATATTTGTCGTACATATAATACCCTACTTTAAAACCATTGTAGAGTATAAAACTTAAAAATATACGCGTTTAGATAATTTTACTCCCAGCGAAATTCCAAGACGAATTCATTAAATAAATTTAAGTTTTTTACCCTAAAGCACAGGGTAGTCAGGGTATAATAACTTTGATCTGCCAAAAACTTTGACTACCAGAAATATTGATTTTAAACCCCATTAAATATATATCGATCGACTCAGAATAACCTCCTGAGTCGATCTAGCACTTGGCGTGCGTCCCACAGTGGTTTCAAATCGCTTTTTTGGAAATAATTTGACTTTGATCTGCCAAAAAATGTGCCTACCAGAAATATTTATTTTAAACCCCTTTAAATATATATCGATCGACTCAGAATAACCTCCTGAGTCGATCTAGCAATTGGTGTCCGTTTTTTTTTTTTTAAATAATTCTGCAACTTCTGAATGGATAAAGCTTTTATCAGAAGGAAAAATTTCGTAAATGGTAACTCAAAATCCACAAATATCCACCATAGGATGGAGGGTATATCAACTTTGTCAATCCGTTTGTAACACATAGAAATATATAAAGTAAATAGAAATATATAAAGTATATATATTCTGGGTCGTGGTGAAATTCTGAGTCTATTTGAGCGTGTCTGTCCGTCCGTCCGTCTGTTGAAATCACGCTAACTTCCGAACGAAACAAGCTATCGACTTGAAACTTTGCACAAGTAGTTGTTATTGATGTAGGTCAGATGGTATTGCAAATGGGCCACAGCGGTCCACTTTTACGTATAGCCCCCATATAAACGGACTCTCAGATTTGGCTTGCGGAGCCCCTAAGAGAAGCATATATCATACGATCCGGCTGAAATTTGGTACATGGTGTTAGTATATGGTCTCAAATCACCATGCAAAAATTGGTCCACACCGGTCCATAATTATATATAGCCCCCATATAAACCGATCCCCAGATTTGGCTTGCGGAGCCTCAAAGAGAAGCAAAGTTAATCCGATCCGACTGAAATTTGGTACATGGTGTTAGTATATGGTCTCTAACAACCATGCTAAAATTGGTCCACATCGGTCCATAGCCCCCATATTAACCGATCCCCAGATTTGGCTTGCGGAGGCTAAAAGAGCAACAAATTTCATCCGATCCTGTTGAAATTTGGAACATAGTGTAAGTATATGGTCTCTAACAACCGTGCCCGAATTGGTCCATATCGGTCCATAATTATATATAGCCCCCATATAAACCGTTCTCCAGACTTGACCTCCGGAGCCTCTTGGTGCAGCAAAATTCATCCGATCCGGTTCAAATGTGGAACGTGGTGTTTGTATATGGTCTCTAACATCCATGCAAAAATGGTCCACATAGGTTCATAATTATATATAGCCCCCATATAAACCGATCCCCAGATTTGGCTTGCGGAGCCTCTAAGAGACGCAAATTTAATCCGATCCGGTTGAATTTTGAAACATGGTGTTAGTATATGGTCTCTACACGCACAGAAAAACCATGTTTGAACATGGTTGCCGCATCCATTTAATGCTTATTTAGAGAATGTAATTGCCTCGGAAATCATGTATTTTGTCTTTGTAAAAATAGTTTTCGAGTGGAGAAAAATGTATAGTGGCAATAAGCATTTGAATGGTTCTCAAATGCCGCAAGCATGTTCTATCATTTAAATGATAGAATTTGAGACCATTGAATGGTCGGGAAAATCATGTACCTTACCATTCATTTTTTTTACTTTTTTACAGGGAAAATAGTATTTTTATAGGTTAAGTATAGACATGTCTAGAACTTTTACATGGACATAAAGACCATTTACATTTTTTTCGTGACAATTTAAATTTTTAACTTTTTTGCAGCGAAAAGAATTTTATAAAAATATTGAACAGGTACACAGTTTTTTCATTTTGCGCGTCAGTCGTGTGTTGATTGTTTCTTGGAATGGACGCTGAATACGGATTTGCTGTGTTTTGTGTTAATTTATTTATTATTTATTCAGAAGTGGCACGTGGTTTTATGTGAACACAAAAAAGGAAAGTGCAATTGAAAAAATGTACCTGTTTTTTGCTCTGCATTTTGCTATATGGATCATTTATTTTTATTTGCAGTTACATGATGTCTGCGTTGGTACATTTGATGGGGACGAAGTAAATATGGAATGATTACTTATTGTTGGAATTGAAATAAAATAGAGTGTGTAAAAATATATGATGTTTGCTTGAACGGCATTATAAAAACAAACAAACAATGAAATAGTTTATAAATAAATAAAAACAAACAAATAAAGTTAATTTTGTGTTTTCTTTTCTCAAGTGGCGTCCTTTTTTCGACGATGAAAAAGTTTTTTCAAAAAGATCAAAACATTTTAGGTTGTGACAATGTTCTTTTAACTAGGAGAAAAACGTTTTTAATGAATACCATAACATTTTAAATCGTGACCATTGTCTTTCCATTCAAACAAAATTATTTTTATCAATATAATAACATTTAGATGAGGACAATTATATTCTTCTTAGAACCATGTTCACTGAGCCAACATGGCTGCAGGTTAAAATGTTACATGGTCGCCGCAAAAATAGCTGCTATCATATTATTTTGCCTCTTCGAATATGATTGTGACAATCATGTTTGTTCTCTGCGTGTAACAACCATGCAAAAATTGGTCCACATCGGTCCATAAATATATATAGCCCCCATATAAACCGATCCCCAGATTTGGCTTGCGGAGCCTAAAAGAGAAGCAAATTTCATCCGATCCGGCTGAAATTTGGTACATGGTGTTGGTATATGGTCTCTAATAACCGGTCCATAATTATATATAGCCCCCATATAAACCGATCCCCAGATTTGGCTTGCGGAGCCTCAAAGAGAAGAAAATTTCATCCGATCCGTCTGAAATTTGGTACATAATGTTGGTATATAGTCTCTAACAACCATGCAAAAATTGGTCCATATCGGTCCTTAATTATATATAGCCACCATATAAACCGATCCCCAGATTTGGCTTGTGGAGCCTCTAAGAGAAGCATATTTCATCCGATCCGGCTGAAATTTGGTACATGGTGTTGGTATATGGTCTCTAACAATCATGCAAAAATTGGTCCACATCGGTCCATAATTATATATAACCCCCATATAAACTGATCCCCAGATTTAGCTTGCGGAGCCTCAACGAGAAGCAAATTTCATCCGATTCGGCTGAAATTTGGTACATGATGTTGGTATATGGTCTCTAACAACCGTGACAGAATTGGTCCATATCGGTCCATAATTATATATAACCCCCATATAAAACGTTCTCCAGATTTAACCTCCGGAGCCTCTTGGAGGAGCAAAATTCATCCGATCCGGTTCGAATTAGGAACGTGGTGTTAGTATATGGTCGCTAATAATCATACCAAAATTGGTCCAATCACACAAAAATTGGTCTATATCGGTTCATAATCATGGTTGCCACTCGAGCCAAAAATAATCTACCAAAATTTTATTTCTATAGAAAATTTTGTCAAAATTTTATTTCTATAGAAAATTTTGTCAACATTTTATTTCTAGAGAAAATTTTGTTAAAATTTTATTCGGTTCATAATAAAATTTTCATCTTTTTCAAAATTTTATTTTTATAGAAAATTTTGTTCAAATTTTATCCGGTTCATAATCATGGTTGCCACTCGAGCCACAAATAATCTACCAAGATTTTATTTCTATAGAAAATTTTGTCAAATGTTTATTTCTATAGAAAATTTTGTTAAAATTTTATTTCTGTAGAAATGTTTGTCAAAATTTTCTTTCGATAGAATATTTTGTCAAAATTTTTATTTTTATAGAAAATTTTGTGAAAATTTTATTTCTATAGAAAATTTTGTTAAAATTTTATTTCTGTAGAAAATTTTGTCAAAATTGTATGTCTACTTTGTCAAACTGAATTATAGACGTATTCGATCGATCTTTTTTGATTTAATATATACCACGTATGGACTTACATACAATTTAGAAGATGGTGTTAGGAGTTTTAAGATACCTTGCCATCGGCAAGCGTTACCGCAACTTAAGTAATTCGATTGTGGATGGCAGTGTTTAGAAGAAGTTTCTACGCAATCCATGATGGAGGGTACATAAGCTTCGGCCTGGCCGAACTTACGGCCTTATATACTTGTTTTTATTTTATCAGCACATTATGAAAATCTCTTTTCGCACGAAGTAACGTGACTACAACAGACAGACGGAACGCCGAGCATCGTTACAACAAGAATATGCATACTTTCTATAGTCGGAAATCGATTTTTCGATATGAAACAAATGGAATGTTAAACTTATTATACCCCCATCAACATTCTACAGTGGTGGCTATAAAAAATCCCCCCCCACTGATTTGTGATTGGTTCACTCAATTTTGTTTTAGAATGCTTTAAAGATTGATAGCAAGTACAAATATATAAATTTGAATATCCAAAATATGTTTGTAAAGGAAACAGAAATAAAACCTTTGTGACGCAATTTGAATAAACGCCCTTGAACACAAAATCACATTTAACGGCTGAACGGAAGGATGAGATCTCACAAATCTGAATATAGAATAAATCAAGATTTTTTATTTGCCATTTATGTCCTTCATTTGTTTAGCGTAATGGCCCATTGGAAAGGTAAGATATTAAATGGCATTGTTGGTTTTTGTCAAACATCAAAAGGTCAATGTATTGATGGCAGGCGTAATTTGCAACAGTGATATTCAATGTGACATGTTGCCATTAGGATAATGGTCTGTGGTAATATAAAAACACGTTTTTGGCTGCAAAAGGTTTTGTTCTGTTCGTTTGTTTTTTTTGTTGTTTTTTTGCCATTTGAAGCCATCACCGTGTTTTGTGGCCAAGTGGTCTAAATAACCTGTTTTGTATATGTGGTGAAACCACACAAGTAAATGGTCTTTTTTGGAAACATTCTAACATTTAATGATATCGGTACATTGATGTTCCAAATGAATGCTGTTGTCTGGGATATTGGTTTATGCTGGTGGCTTTGGCTTCACATAAAACTCTGTATTGGTTTTTACATTAGAAAAACAAGTAAGGAAAGTCTAAAGTCGGGCGGAGCCGACTATATTATACCCTGCACCACTTTGTAGATATAAATTTTCGATACCATATCACATCCGTCAAATGTGTTGGGGGCTATATACTCGTATAAAGGTTTGTCCCAAATACATACATTTAAATACCACTCGATCTGGAAGAATTTGATAGACTTCTACAAAATCTATAGACTCAAAATTTAAGTCGGCTAATGCACTAGGGTGGAACGTAATGTTAGTAAAAAAAAATATGGGAAACGTTTAAATCTGAAGCAATTTTAAGGAAACTTCGAAAAAGTTTATTTATGATTTATAGCTCGATATATATGTATTAGAAGTTTAGGAAAATTAGAGTCATTTTTACAACTTTTCGACTAAGCAGTGGCGATTTTACAAGGAAAATGTTGGTATTTTGACCATTTTTGTCGAAATCAGAAAAACATATATATGGGAGCTATATCTAAATCTGAATTCTTCCAGATCGAGTGGTATTTAAATGTATGTATTTGGGACAAAACTTTATATATAGCCCCCAACACATTTGACGGATGTGATATGGTATCGAAAATTTAGATCTACAAAGTGGTGCAGGGTATAACATAGTCGGCTCCGCCCGACTTTAGAATTTTCTTACTTGTTTTTAATACAAGCATTCCAAATGAATTCTTTAAAACATTAAACGTATTTGGTTCAATTCGATATTTCATTGAGCAACAGGAGAAATCTTCAGTGTATTAGATGCCATAGAAAAATGAAGCCAAACAATTAAAATCGCTTCATTGTCAGATCAAGGAAATACATTAATTTGTTTTGCTGCAGCAAAAATTACTCAAAAATCGTATCTACGATATGTCAAACTACGTTCATTATTTATTCTAGCATCTAAGGAAGGTATTGAACTAGAAAGCCTTTTACCAATCTTAAAGCATTTTGATTTTGACGGATTGAAGCAAAGTCTGTTTGCCATCGCCCAGGTCTATATTTTGGACAAGTCAATGTTTAGTTTTCAAACACAATGCTACTGGGCTCGAAATATACAACTGTACGCCATCTGCATACAAGTGTACCCTACTTAACGAAAGTTGGCACGGTAATCTATAAAATCTATAACCAACAAACCTCAAAACAAGTATATACAGCAGTAAGTTCGGCCGGGCCGAATCTTAAATACCCACCACTATGAACCAATTATTAGGGTTTCCTTTGAAATTTCAGGAGAGCTTGAGGGCACTTCCCGAAGATAAATTTAAAGATTTCACCTATGAGGACTATAGCAGATTCTGGATTTATAAGAACCATTTTTGTTTGAGTTTTAGAGGAATCATTAACATCTCTTGTAAGTGTGCAAGAAAATTATAAAATAACGTCTTGATTTGAAATCTTAAATCTGTAGATTTTCACCCGAGAAGTAAAAACTGGAAATTTTACATTGAGTTTAAAGCATTTTCATGATCAGTGTGCCTTCTATACCCTCAAGAATTGAAGTCGGTCTATATGGAGGCATTACCAAATGGACCGATAAAAACTTAACCCGATACACGTTGTTGTGAGCCTGAAATACCAGAATATTTACAATTTCAGGCAAATCGGATAAAAACTACGATTTCTAGAAACCCAAGGAGTTAAATCGGGTGATCGTTTTTATGGGGGCTATACTAAAATATGGACCGATACCCACCGTTTTCGGCACACCTCTTTATGGCCCGAAAATACCTCTAGATTTCCAATTTCAGGCAAATTGGATAAAAACTTCGGATTCTAGAAGCCCAAGAAATAAAATCGGGATATCGGTCTATATGGGGGCTATACCAAAACATGTAACGATACGGACTATTTTCGGCACACTTTTTGATGGTCCTCAAGTACCTCTAGATTTTCAATTTCAGGCAAATTGGATAAAAACTACGGTTTCTATAAGCCCAAGACCCCAAATCGGGACGTCGGTTTATATGGGGACAATACCAAAACATGGACCGATGCTCACCATTTTTGCCACACCTCTTTACGGTTCTAAAGTACCTCTCGTTTTCCAATTTCAGGTAAATTGGATAAAAACTGTGGTTTCTATAAGCCCAAGACCCCAAATCGGGAGATCGGTCTATATGAGGGGCTATACCAAAATATGGACCGATACTCACAATTTTTGGCACACGTATTTGTGGTCCTACAATACATCTAGATTTCCAATTTCAGGTAAATTGAATAAAAACTGCGGTTTCTATAAGCCCAAGAAGTAAAATCGGGAGATCGGTCTATATGGGGACTATACCTAAACATGGACCGATACTCACCATTTTTGGCACACCTCTTTATGGTCACAAAATACCTCTAGATTTCAAATTTCAGGCATATTGGATGAAAACTACGACTTCTATAAGACCAAGACCCCAAATCGGGAGGTCGGTTTATATGGGGACTATATGAAAACCTGGACCGATAGCCCATCTTCGAACTTGACCTGCCTGCAGACAAAAGACGAGTTTGTGCAAAATTTCAGCACGATTGCTTCATTATTGAAGACTGTAGCGTGATTACAACAGACAGACAGACAGACAGCCAGACAGACGGACATCGTTATATCGTCTTAGAATTTCTCCCTGATCAAGAATATATATACTTTATATAGTCGGAAATCGATATTTCGATGTGTTACAAACGGAATGACAAACTTATTATACCCCCGTCACCATTCTATGGTGGGGGGTATAAAAACACATGATTTATGCCTTAATAGGTTGAACAGTAAAGGTTTTATTGATGGTCGTTTCTAAACTAAAAAAAAATATTTACGTGATATTAAAGATTACGCAACCTAAATTTCAGGATACGAAATTAAAAATATTTAGGACAAGTTTCTTTAAAATAATGAAATTTTAATTAAAATAAAATGTATAATCTTTGCTTCAAAACGCCTTTTTTCATTTAATTTAGGGCACAAATTTTGTAAATTTGCGTCCCTCCGTTAAAGTCCCATGTCTTTGAATTAAGGCTATTTTTGATTTAAAGAAATTTTCCTTAATTTAATTGAAATATTGAGACTATATATTTAAGATAAAAACGCTTCAAATACAGGCTAAGGCTTATTTTTAGATTTTTAAACCGGTATTTGTTTGTACGTGAGTACCTTTATTAATAAACCGCTAAAAGAGAATGAAAATTTGATAAATGAGATCTGTATCCTAATTTTAATTTTATTGGTCCTTGAAAGCCAGATAGGTCGCTAAGAAATTTCTTTATTTTTAAAGAAACCGCATCTTTGGCTTGGAATCAATACCAAAATCCTTAAGGGAAGGTCAAAATCTTTGGATCCAAGTAAACTTTGTTTTGAGTGTATTGAATATACGTACAATGTTAATTCTTAATCTACGGCCCTGGCGGATATTCGTTGTTGAGGTTCGTCATTGATTCGGCAATCGTGAAGATGGATTAGATTCGTTGGCTTGGGTTTTGTCCTTGACGTAAAGCGAGCGATTGTGGAAGCATGCTAATTGCCGAAACAATTAGTGTGGAAGCAAGCTCAAAGCCGCAGAAATTAGTGCGGAAGCAATCGAATGCAGAAGCAAGCAAATTGCCGAAACAATTAGTGCGAAAGCAAGCTAAAAGCCAAAAAGCAATTAGTTCGGAAGCAAGCGAATGCGGAAGCAAACTAAACGCCGAAGCAATTAGTGCGGCAGCAAGCGACTCCAGAAGCAAGATAATTGCCGAAACATTTGGTGCGGAAGCAAGCTAAGAGCCCAAGCAATTAGTGCGGAAGCAAGTTGATAGCCGAAGAATTTAGTGCGGAAGCAAGCGCATTCGTATGTCAGTGTCAAAAGCCAAGAGACTCCGGAGGTCAAATCTGGGAATCGGTTTATATATATACTACCACCACGTACCAAATTTCAACCAGATCGGATGAATTTTGCGTCTCCGAAAGGCACCGGAGGTCAAATCTGGGGATATGGGGGCTACATATAATTATGGACTGATATGAACCAATTCCTCCATGGTTGTTGGATACCATATATTAACATAAAGTACCAAATTTCAACCGAATCGGATGAATTTTGCTCTTCCAAGGGGCTCCGGAGATCAAATCTGGGGATCGGTTTATATGGGGGCTATATATAATTATGGACCGATTTCGACCAATTTTTGCATTAGTGTTTGAGGCTATATATTAACACCACGAACTAAATTTCAACAGAATCAGATGAATTTTGGTCTTCCAAGGGGCTCCGCAAGCCAAATCGGGGGATCGGTTTATATGGGGGCTATATATAATTATAGACCGATGTGGACCAATTTTTGCATGGTTGTTAGAGACCATATACTAACACCATGTACAAAATTTCAGCCAGATCGGATGAAACGTGCTTCTCTTAGGGGATCGGCAAGCCAAATTTGGGGGTCCGTTTATATGGGGGCTATACGTAAAAGTGGACCGATATGGCCCATTGGCAATACCATCCGACCTACATCAATAACAACTAATTGTGCCAAGTTTCGACTCAGAATTTCACTACGACCCAGAATATATTTACTTTATGGGGTCTTAGAGCAATATTTCGATGTGTTACAAGCGGAATGACAAAGTTAATGTACCCCCATCCTATGGTGGAGGGTATAAAAAGTTAAAATTACCCATTAAAAGTATGAAAAACCAAGTTATAAAAAATTGAATGAAAATAACTTCCTGGGTAGTTAAAATAAAGAACATCATTGGGTGTGCATCTTCTGGAAGTGCTTTGTGCCGTTGGTAGAACTTCCAAATTTTTTTTGCTGGTACTAGTTCCAAGGTTCACGTCGATGAGCTCATTTCATTCGGAAGTTAGCGTGATTTCAGCAGACGGAGGGACAGGCGTGCCTAAATCGACTTATAATTTCACCACGACCCAGAATATATATGCTTCATGGGCTCTTAGAGCAATATTTCGATGTGTCCCAACGGAATGACAAAGTTGCATACCGCCCATCCTATGGTGGATGCTATAACATGCATGGAAAATCTAAAGTCGGGCGGGGCCGACTATTTTATACCCTGAACCCAATTGTGGATCAAAATTTCGATAGTATCTCAAAATTCGATAGATATGTTTTAGAGGTAAAGGAAAATTTGATTTTGATTAATTACATTAGCAGTGGCGATTATACAAGGAAAATGGGGGTATTTTGGCTATATTAGCCCAATTTGGAAAAACATATATATGGGAGCTATATCTATATCTGAACCGAATCAAATCAAATTTAGCGCACTGGACCATACTACTGATTGTATTCCTTGGGCAAAATTTCAAGCTAATCAGAATAAAACTCTGGCTTCAACGGCCATATAAGTTCATGTCGGGCGAAAGATATATATGGGAGCTATATCTAAATCTGAACCCATTTCTTCCAAAATCAATAGGATCCCATTCTGAAATTTGTGCCAAATTTGAAGACGATTGGACTAAATGATTACAACTCAACTCAGGGACCGATCCTGAGCAATATTGCCAAAGACACCATGTGTCTATCTTGCCTCCTTCTGGGTGGTGCAAACATATACACGAACTTGTAATACCATGTTCCACAGTGTGGCGCAGTTTATAAAAAGCAAAACAAATCATTTTAAAGACTTGGAGATTTTAAGAAATGTAAATTCATTCATCATTTAAAATTTTTGTTTTATATCCAAAATAAAAAATTGTTCTGGAAACAAAACAAGCGTATAATTCAAGCCAACCATAACCATACTAAAGAAAGCCTCCTTGTTATCCTGAAGACAAACAAAAGTCCAAACAATGACCACACACAGAGACGCCCTACAAATCCCTCCTACAAAATAAACATCAAACCCACCCATTATAAAGTAATTATTTAGTAAACACATTTATTAAACCAGAAGCAAAGAATTTTCAACGTACTAGAATCGGAACAAATAGAGTGAGAGAGAGAGAGTAATTGTGTGTTGTGGTCTACGGAGCGTATGATTTATTATTCATTCAACGCTGTTGTTATTGATGGTCGTCATACGCCACCATGGCTGTTTACTACGGCTGTTAAATGTCAACGTATAGACCCAACAATAATGCTTTTTCCCCCCCATTCGCTACACATCTCCGGCTTTCCACACTACTAAATATGGATGGAATTTAATCAACTCGTAACAAATGAACAATAAAATAAATTAAAGACCACATTGAAATGACATCAAGGACCTGTCGTTATATGGAAAATAAAATAGTTTCCGACAATATTAAGTAGTACTATGTGGTCACATTGGAAACATGAACGCTTCCTGCACTCTTGTCTTGTGTAAGAGATTAATTGATATTGCTGACAGACTTAAATGCAATCCAATAGCAAATAACATTTGAAATATTGGTTATTGGATATTTAACCCATTCAGTGCCGATATCTACATTACTCGTATAAGCTTTGTTTTATATATATTTTTTTTTGAAGCACGTTAAATGTATCGTGTTACTATTAATTTACCAGTTCTAAAGGGTGTTTTTTATAAGTTTTTTTTTTTTTTTTTTTTTTTTTTAATGCATAACTCTGTTGTCTAACAGAGTCATCATGAATAGGTTAACGCTTCCAAATCGTGGAATTTTGTTTTCAAAAACAGTGTTCAATTAAACATTTTTTATAAAGCACTTCATACATTTTATGGGGCACATAATCGTCCATCTGAGACCACCATAAAGAACCTAATTACCAAATTGCCGTATTTAAAGCATTATATTTGCTCCACACGCCGTTGAAGTATTACCAATGCATCCCTATAAATATACTGTTTGGTGCGGTCTATGGGCTGTTTCTTATTTCAATATTTTTTGCTTGTTTCTTATAGAAAACCAAATAAGGATACTTTTGAAGCTTTTATACCACTTAGGTCAAGAAGTATATAAGTTCTTCTCATCCCAAGTCCCCAAATTAAAAAAAAAAAAATAAAAATTTTGTTACATACATTTCTCATTTGGCACCGATTGCTAAAAGCCTTATGTGTTCACTAACTACCTGTAAAAGGTTTAAATAAAGGGTGATACGGTCAAAATTTGGTCAAGGGAAAACGCGTGTAAATCGGTGAAATAGTTTATTTAAAAAATCAAATTAAATTTCTTTTTCAAGTTCAATTAGTATAAAATTCAGGAAAAATATTCAGTTAGGCTTTCGCTTTTCCAAATCCGAATTGCCGGGCCTCACCCTTGACACCTGCCATCAGATTTTGTACAGCCACCTTGTCCACCTTCTTCGCCGCAGAAAGCCAGTTTGCCTTGAACTGCTGCTCGTCCTTGGCAGTTTTTTTTTTGGTCTTCTTTAGGTTCCGCTTGACAATAGTCCAGTATTTCTCAATTGGGCGGAGCTCTGGCGTGTTGGGAGGGTTCTTGTCCATGGGAACCACCTACAAGTTGTTGGCGGCGTACCACTCCATGGACTTTTTACCGTAATGGCAAAATGCCAAATCCGGCAAAAACAGTACGGAACAACCGTGTTTCTTCAGGGAGGGAGCAGACGTTTATTCAAACACTCTTTCACGTAAATTTCTTGGTTGACAGTCCCGGAAGCTATGAAAATGCTGCTTTTCAAGCCACAGATAGAGATGGCTTGCCAAACCAGATATTTCATTGCGAACTTTGACAGTTTTATGTGCTTGAAAATATCTGCTACATTTCCCTTTCCTTTTGCCGTATAAAACTCCTGTCCCGGAAGCCGCTTGTAGTCGGCTTTGACGTAGGTTTCGTCGTCCATTACCACGCAGTCAAACTTCGTCAGCATCGTCGTGTACAGCCTCCGGGATCGCGCTTTGGCCGACGTATTTTGTTTATCATCGCGATTTGGAGTCACTACCTTCTTGTAAGTCGATAGTCTGGCTCGTTTTTTGGCTCGATGCACGGTTGTAGACGATACACCCAGCTTATTTGCGGCATCTCGGAGAGAGAAGTTAGGGTTTCGCTTGAAACTACCCGCAACTCTCTTTGTCGTCTCCAGACTTCCTGGCTGTCGACAAACGTTCCCCAAACACTTTAATTATATTTGTAACGGTTGATTTGGCAACTTTTAGCGATTTTGCCAGCTTTGCGTGCGAGAAGCTCGGATTTTCGCGATGTGCGTGCAAAATTTTGATACGCTGCTCTTCTTGCTTGGACGGCATTTTGACAACTGAAGAGTGAATTCCAAAATCAAATTAGAAGCAACATTCTACACACACACACCTTCACACACACCTACCGGTAAACAATTAAACAAATTACATTACAGAAGTATTTCTTAAAAATTTCCCTGCAAAACCCATAATGATATCATAATTATTTCAAAACTTATAAAGATTTCAATTCATATTTTTAGTTCCCAAAAAAAGGAATTTAAAAAAATACTCCTTGCCGAAAAACTTTCAATTTGCGTAATTTTTGCTTTTTTTCGAATACATAAGAAGAAAGCTCTCTCAAATTCCTTTCCAATGATATATTGCATTTAAACCGTTATTTAGTAAAATGCGCCAAAAATATATACTTAATCTCATTAACTCGGCAACAAAGTACATTTCTGCAAATGTACGTTTATACCTAAATCTAAACCGACCAAATATGGCACACTTGACGACATATGGCACTATGACGACAATGTTTGATGCACGTGAAAAATGTCAAGTAAATCGGAGTTGAACTTTGGTCTCGGAGGGAACATTTGGTCTCCGGTGGTCATATAAATAAGATTTATATGGGGGCTATATCTAAATCAAAACCGGTGTCCACTAAATTTAGCACGTTCATAATTGCCGATTTAACAGCTAAAGCAAAATGTCATACCCCCGAGGTGTCCAACTTTCAACGCCTACAGGTCAGCCCGTGGACCCATGAACTTGCAAACTTAGAGGAAAACACCTCAGCTTTCACACAAAGAAAAACTATATTAATATCTTTATCGAGAAATGAACCGGTGAATTGGTTTCCGCGTTCGTGTGATTTGACGCCACTCGATTAGTTTTTATTAAATGCCAAAAAGTGAAATCTCCATTTCTGGTATAGTCTAACATAGCTCTTGAGGAATTTAAGTGAACTATTACTACTGTACAGATATTGAATTTTATAACCACCACCATAGATTTATCGTACAACACCTTGTAGTTTACAGCAACTTCAAAGATTCATCTCGCGCAGAAAATGCAATTAAATCGTGAACATGTTCGTGCGATTATTGTTAACAACTTTCGACGTGAATTAACTCAACAACAGTGCATCGATGAATTCAAACGTGGTCGTACTTCACTCCAAGACGAATTTCGTGAAGGTCGTCCAAAATCTGTTGTTGTTCCAGAAATCATTGATGCTGTGCACCCACTGATATTGCAAGGTCTTCATGGGACCTATCGTGAGATTGAGATAACTTTAGACATTAGTGGGACTAGCATACATTCAATACTGCATGAACATTTGACATTAGAAAAATTGTCCGCGTTGGATCCCACACAAATGTCAATGGCTCAACAAAAGGCTCATGTCGATTGTTTGAAAGAAATCCTTCAAACATGCGACTGCGGTGCTTGCGAGAGATGATGAATGGCGGAGTTACAGGTTTGAGTTACGATTTGGTTACCAGTTATCTTCCATAAAGTTATGCAAGGCGGGTATTTTAACTCTTCCATTACGGTGGCTAAAGGGATTTTAGACTGGCAGACTTGACGACTGTACTTTTTTTGCAAAGCAAACCAGAGTAATTTTTTGACTTTTAGGACCATATAAGTGAATATCGGGCGAATCTGAACCGATTTTTTCCAACAGGATTCTATGCCGAACCAGAATACATAATTGTGCCAAAATTTAAGTTGGTGGGATCAAAACTGACCTAGACTTTGAGTACAAAAGTGTATTCACAGACGGAAGGACATGGCTAGATCGAATCGGGGGTCGGTCCTGAGCATTATTGTAATAGACACCATGTGTCTGTCTCCGTCTGAGTGTTGCAAACATATGCAGTAACTTCCCAGCAAAAAAATGGAAGTTGTTCCACAAACATTTCTTTTAAAGCCCATCCCAGAATCTCCCATCGAGCTTTTTCAACTTCCGATGCAGTCTTTTTGGACAAGTCCGTAAACATTTCTCTAAAGCGCATCGTGGGATTCCCCAATGATTTTTTCCACTTCCGATGCAGTCCTTGTGGACAAGTATTAGAAAGAACGCAATCAGGCTATTTTAGGTGCAAATTTTGGACAATTAAATTTTACAAAAAAAAAAAAATAGAAAACTAATAAAAAGATAGAAAACTAATAAATAAAAAAGTACAAAAATAATAATAAAAAAAAAATTATTCCCGCTGGGATTTGAACCTGTGCAGTTTGACTTTTTCGCTTCAATGGAAGTTCTTTTGAGAAGGTTTGGCAAATTACGAGAATTTTTAATTTTTTTAATGCCGAAAATAAAAAACGATGCATATATTAAAAAAAAATTTTTTTTAGAAAAATATTTGATAAATAAAACTTGCCGCTTGTGAGATTTGAACCTGCGTTTCTCATTTGTTCGTTCATACTAATAAAGAACATCTCGAGAAGCAATTAGAATGTTATTCCTTGGTGTCGTATTACGATCATATCACAAACATTTGAATTGACCATTCCACGCTTTATGTTCATTGGCATTTGTGGCTGAGTGTGCTAAGGCGATCTGTTATGGTGCCAGCAAATCCAGGTTCAACCCCTGGTCGGAGCGAAAAAGTTTTTCAATTTTTAAAAATTAGATAATAGGAAAATAATAGTGTAATAAAACATATGGATGAAAAAAAGTGAAATTGGTTGAAAAAAAAATTTTTTCGCTTTTTAAATTTCTTCATTCAAATTAACTTCCAGGGCACAACTTCTAAAGCAATGCAAAGGATCCAAAGAGGGAGTACTTCCGTCCTATGACAAGCCCGTGTAAAATTCATTGGAGATGATCCAAGTGAAAAAATTCTAAAAATTATTTGTTTGGTAAAATATCACAATTATTATACCCTCCACCATAGGATGGGGGTATATTAACTTTGTCATTCCGTTTGTAACACATCGCAATATTGCTCTAAGACCCCATAAAGTATATATATTCTGGGTCGTGGTGAAATTCTGAGTCGATCTGAGCATGTCCGTCCGTCCGTCCGTCTGTTGAAATCACGCTAACTTCCGAACGAAACAAGTTATCGACTTGAAACTTGGCACAAGTAGTTGTTATTGATGTAGGTCGAATGGTTGCAATACCATAGGCCATATCGGTTAATAACGGACCCCCAAATTTGGCTTGCGGGGACTCTAAGAGAAGCAAATTTCATTCGATCCGGCTGAAATTTGGTACATGGTGTCAGCATATGATCTCTAGCTACCATGCAAAAATTGGTCCACATCGGTCCATAATTATATATAGCCCCCATATAAACCGATCCCCCGATTTGGCTTGCGGAGCCTCTAAGAGAAGCAAATTTCATCCGATCCGGTTGAAATTTGGTACATGGTGTAAGTATATGGTCTCTAACAACTATGCAAAAATTGGTCCACATCGGTCAATAATTATATATAGCCCCCATATAAACCTATCCCCACATTTTGGCTTGCGGAGCCTCTAAGATAAGCAAATTTCATCAGATCCGGCTGAAATTTGGTACATGGTATTAGTATAAGGTCTCTAATGATCATGCAAAAAATGGTCCACATCGGCCCATAATTATATAGAGCCCCCATATAAACCGATCCCCAGATTTGACTTCCGGAGTCTCTTGGAAGACCAAAATTCATTTGATTCAGTTGAAATTTGGTAGGTGGTGTTAATATATGGCCTCAAACACCTATGCAAAAATTGGTCGAAATCAGTCCATAATTATATATAGCCCCCATATAAACCGATCCCCAGATTTGACCTCCGGGGCCCCTTTGAAGAGCAAAATTCATCCGATTCGGTGTAAATTTGGTACGTGATGTTAGTATATGGTGGAGGAGTATGAGATGGATGGAGGGTACAAAAGATACGGCCTGGCCGAACTTACGGCCGTATATACTCGTTTTTAATTCACATCCACAACACTGACTATAGACCACCGTGGTGAAATGGTTAGCATGCCCGCCTTGCATACACAAGGTCGCGGGTTCGATTCCTGCTTCGACGGAACACCAAAAAGTTTTTCAGCGGTGGATTATCCCACTTCAGTAATGCTGGTGACATTTCTGAGGGTTTCAAAGCTTCTCTAAGTGGTTTCACTGCAATGTGGAAAGCCGTTCGGACTCGGCTATAAAAAGGAGGTCCCTTGTCATTGAGCTTAACATGTAATCGGGCAGCACTCAGTGATAAGAGAGAAGTTCACCAATGTGGTCGCACAATGGACTGAATAGTCTAAGTGAGCCTGATACATCGGGCTGCCACCTAACTTAACCTAAGAAGTGATGGAATTTCAGTGCACCGGCTGCTGAAACGGTGGATATCCGTTCTATGACAAGCCCATATTAAATTCATCGGTTCTACGCCAATTTCATAACTTATTTTGCAACCCTTTTTTTGATGGGCTGTTTCACAGAGTGGTTAAGGGTATAAACAAGCAAAGCAAAGCAAAAGTTGTTGTTTTATTTTTTCCAATGAAATTCGAAATATTAATGAAGCATCACATCTCAAGAACTAATAGGAAATCATTGCAGCGGATGCTTAAGAAGATGACTTTCCCCCTAGGTTAGGTTATAGTGGCAGCCCGATTAAGTTCCAGGCTCACTTAGACTATTCAGTCCCCTATGTCTAGTGCATGTACATTCCATTGCTTCTGAACCAATTTTGCATCATTTCCGGATCCAAAACAAAAGAAACACACATTTTCATTCCTTTCTTTTCTATGTTTTTTTGCTGGGTGGATGTACATTTAATGTTGAAATTTTACATTTGGAGTAAAATGTTTTATGCTCGTGGATTATCCCATAGACCAATGCCTTAAAAACAGAGTGTTACAATATCTATCTTTGTGATGAACGTATTTTTTGGCGACTGTTTTACGCAACATATGTGTATAAATAAATTTACATATGCATATTCACGAAGTCATAACCACTTGCATACACAGAAAAAAATTAAATTCTTTTATTCGTTCCAAAATTGTATTCCATGGTTGTTTAAATAAAGACAAATTATTAAAATTTTTAGATTAAAAAAAAACTTTTTGGAAATTCCTCATAAAACCAATAATTAACTAAAAGGTACGAAAAATTATGATTGGCGCCAAATCATTTCTACATTAACCACGCTGTAGTTCATTCTTACTATTTTTGAGAATATTACAAAAACTTACTTCCTTTTCATTAGTAAGCATTGAATGTATGTGTACGGTCATTGAAATGTATACCAACGTTATGTTAATACAATTTTTGAGACATGCGTGTAATAAAACAAAACTTCATTGAGCTGGAAAAATTTTCTTAAAAATGTTTAAAAATAAAATAAAACAAAATATATATTTATATCCTGCGCCACACTGTGGAACAGGGTATTGTAAGTTAGTGCATATGTTTGCAACACCCAGAAGGAGACGAGATAGACGAGACGATCTAGCCATGTCCGTCTGTCAGTGAACACATTTTTGTAATCAAAGTCTAGGTCGCGATTTAAGTCCAATCGACTTCAAATTTGGCATGTATTTTGGGTCAGAATAGAACCCTACTGATTTTGGAAGAAATCTTTTCTTAGATATAGCTCCCATATATATCTTTCGCCCGATATGAACTCCTATGGCCCCTGAAGCCAGAATTTTACCTTAATTTGTTTTAAATTTTGCACAGGGAGTAGAATTAATATTGTAGCTATGCATGCCAAATTTGGTTGAAATCGGTTCAGATTTAGATATAGCTTCTATATCTTTATATATCTTTCGGCCGATATGCACTTATATGGCCCCAGCAGTCAGAGTTGTGCCCTAATTTACTTTAAGTTTTGCATAGGAAGTAGAATTAATATTGTAGCTATGTGTGCCAAATTTGGTTGAAATCGGGTCAGATTTATATATAGCTCCCATATAACATATATTTTTCCCCCGATTTTAACTCATATGACAACAGAGGTCAAAGTTGAAATTCGATTTAAGTGAGATTTTGCACAGGGAGTAGAATTAACATTTTAGCTTTGCACGCCAAATTTGGTTGTAATCGGTTCAGATTTATATATAACTCCCATATATATGTTTTTTGCGATTTCGGCAAAATTGGCCAAAATACCCACATTTTCCTTGTAAAAACGACACTGCTAAGTCGAACACTTGTAAAAATGACTCCAATTTTCCTATACGTCTAATACATATCTATCGACCGATAAACCATAAATACACTTTTGCAAAGTTGCCTAAAAATTGCTCAGATTTATATGTTTCCCATATTTTTTTACTAACATTTTGTTCCACCCCAGGGCATTAGCCGACTTAAATTTTAAGTATACATAAGTCTAATAAATGTTGTCCAGATCGAGTCAGATTTAAATATATGTATATGGGAACATAAAGTTTATATATAGCACCCAACACATTTGACGGATTTGATATAGTATCGAAAATGTGGATCTACAAGTGGTGCAGGGTATAATACAGTTGGCCCCGCTCGACTTTAGACTTTCCTTACTTGTTTTTTATTGCAATAAACACAATTTCATTTCGGCATCTTTTAAGCAACGGTCTTTTTTTTCTGTGCACTCACGCACACCGCTGAACAAGCCAACAAACATTGATCTGGAAAGGCTTTATGCTCCCTTAACATGTTCACTGATGTTTAGATTGCGACTCAAGGGGATATCCTGACAAATTGGCTGCCACTGCGACGAGTCATTGTTTCATCCCATTTGATGTTGTGGGACTGAATGTAAATTTTTCCCCTCATGATGGTGATGTGTTTCAAAATGCCAAAAAAAATGTATACGAGTCACACACCCTGCGCTGTATTGTGCTATATGTAAATCTAGGAAATGCTTATTTTTTCTCTCTCTCATAGAACATTTACGTTATAGAATCCTTCATATCATCAACGCTGTAGACCATGTCCCAAGGCGTATTTTACAGTTTTGCTTTATGTCGAGTACTCAAACTCTAATCGTATCAAGCGATGGGTAATGTTTTTTTCGTTTTTGTTAAAGATGACATTTGTTTTATTTTAATCTGCTTTTCTCGCTTTAGCTATGCTCTATTTGCATCCTCTTGAAATGAAGGAAGTGAGCACATGAAAAAAAGTAGTAGAAAAAAAAAGAAGAGTAGCAAAAATTGAAACATTTAAAAAAGGGGCGTTCAACTTTTTTGTCATATCCCCTCGTGAATTTTTAGAAGGTTGAGTGTTCGATATGCTTTTGGTCCTGTTTTTTTTTTCAGCAAAAGTTTTAACTTTCTTTTGTTTTAATTAAAATCACCTTTATTGCCTAGAAAGGCTATGCAAATTATGCCATTTTACCATTTAACTACGTTTGTTCCAAAAAAAAAAAAAAATGGGTCAGAAAGTGTTTTTATTCTTTGTTGTCTTATTTTCACTAATTATAAGGCTAAGGATATCAAACTCAACAAAAAAATAAGAAATAGAAAAAGATTCAGAATTTGAATGTTAAGGGAAAACTTATTCATGTTTATGAATTAAAAAAAAAAAAAAATTAAGAAAAAAGTAAAATTAAACGAATTCGACTACACGATAACCTAATTAAATCAAAACTTTTCATAGTCTTCATTTTTCATAAAGAGGCTTTCATCATTTCTTAAACCTCAGCTGCAATACAATTTTGCCAATTTTTGTCAAGTAAAAATCTTTGTATCAGAGAAATGCGTCTTCTACACCCAAAACAAAAAAAAGAAAGATTACTTGAATCCAAAGATTTTGGCCTTCCTTTAAGGTTTTTGCTATTGATTCCGAGCCAAAGATGCGGCTTCTTTAAAATAAGGACAGTTTTTATAGACCTTTGTTGCTTTAAATCTATAATCACTAAAATTAATAATATGATACAAATTTCATTTATGACATTTTCATTCTCTCTTTGCGATACATTAATAAAGTAATTCATGTAGAAACAAATGCAACTTTAAACTTTCTATAAACATAATAATTCCATGAACTCAAATAATGCTAAATTGGCTTTAGTGAAATAGAGAGGTCACTTTTTTTTTGAGTGTGTACTTATTCCAAATTTAACATAGCTCGAATATTTCAACAAAAAAAAATCGAATTGAGCCAAATCTGAACCGATACAGTTGGAGTTAGCTCTGGTGTCAACCAATCCATGTTCTGAAACCTGCATAAATTCAACTTTAGAATAATATCATAAATCTGTACGATTTACCATAATGGCAGAAACCAATACATTTTCTATACCCTCTTACATTACTTCGGGAAACTGATTAACCACACGACCGGCACAGAACTAGTCTATGATGTGTATGGACCAGTCCCAGTTCTGGTTAAAAAGTATGGAAGCGACCGGTCACTTTTTGTCATTGATTTTTTTATACCCTCCACCATAGGATGGGGGGTATATTAACTTTGTCATTCCGTTTGTAACACATCGAAATATTGCTCTAAGACCCCATAAAGTATATATATTCTGGGTCGTGGTGAAATTCTGAGTCGATCTGAGCATGTCCGTCCGTCCGTCCGTCTGTTGAAATCACGATAACTTCCGAACGAAACAAGCTATCGACTTGAAACTTTGCATAAGTAGTTGTTATTGATGTATGTCGGATGGTATTGCAAATGGGCCATATCGGTCCTTTTTTACGTATAGCCCCCATATAAACGGACCCCCAAATTTGGCTTGCGAGGCCTCTAAGAGAAGCAAATTTCATCCGATCCGGCTGAAATTTGGTACATGGTGTTAGTATATGGTCTCTAACAACCATGCAAAAATTGGTTCACATCGGTCCATAATTATATATAGCCCCCATATAAACCGATCCCCCGATTTGGCTTGCGAGGCCTCTAAGAGAAGCAAGTTTCATCCGATCCAGCTGAAATTTGGTACATGGTGTTAGTATATGGTCTCTAACAACCATGCAAAAACTGGTCTACATCGGTCCATAATTATATATAGCCCCCATATAAACCGATTCCCCGATTTGGCTTGCGAGGCCTCTAAGAGAAGCAAATTTCATCCGATCCGGCTGAAATTTCGTACATGGTGTTAGTATATGGTCTCTAACAACCATGCAAAAATTGGTCCACATCGGTCCATAATTATATATAGCCCCCATATAAACCGATTACCAGATTTGACCTCCGGAGCCTCTTGGAAGACCAAAATTCATCTGATTCAGTTGAAATTTGGTACGTGGTGTTAATATATGGTCTCACACTCTCATGCAAAAATTGGTCGAAATCGGTCCATAATTATATATAGCCCCCATCTAAACCGATCCCCAGATTTGACCTCCGGAGCCCCTTGGAAGAGCAAAATTCATCCGATTCGGTTGAAATTTGGTACGTGATGTTAGTATATGGTATCCACAACCATGCAGGAATTGGTTCATATCAGTCCATAATTATATATAGGACCCATATAAACCGATCCCCAGACTTGACCTCCGGTGCCTTTCGGAGAAGCAAAATTTATCCGATCTGGTTGAAATTTTGTACGTGGTAGTAGTATATGATATTTAACAACCATGCCA
Source organism: Haematobia irritans (assembly GCF_050003625.1). Lineage (NCBI taxonomy): Eukaryota > Metazoa > Arthropoda > Insecta > Diptera > Muscidae > Haematobia > Haematobia irritans. Next base: position 69,558,882 of record NC_134399.1, on the reverse strand, counting down.
AAAGTGGTCCATATCAGTCCATAATCACATATAGCCCCCTATAAATCGATCCCGAGATTTGGTTTTGGAGCATCTTGGAGGAGCAAATTTCATCCGAGTCAGTTGAAATTTGGTACATTGTACTAGTATATGGCCGTTAACAACCATGCCTAACTAGGTCCATATCGGTCTATAGTTATATATAGCCCTCAGATCCATATCAATAATTGTATATAGCCCCCATATAAGCGACCCCCATATTTCCATATCCATATCGATTCGTAATTATTTGTAGACTTACCTACACATACTTTTTTTGTCTAATGTATACCACGTATGGACTAACTCACAATTTAGAAAACGATTTAAGATACCACAACCCAAGTAATTCGATTGTGGATGACAGTCTTTCGTAGAAGTTTGTACGCAATCCATGGTGGAGGGTACATAAGATTCGGCCTGGCCGAACTTACGGCCGTTTATACTTGTTTAAATTTACACTTTAGGACACGTCTTTAACTCGTTTCAAAGGACATGTCATTGGCCAACTTAGTAGGACTATACCATAGAAAGTCTGTGATAGGTTAGGTTAGGTGGCAGCCCGATGTATCATCAGGCTCACTTAGACTATTCAGTCCATTGTGATACCACATTGGTGAACTTCTCTCTTATCACTGAGTGCTGCCCGATTCCATGTTAAGCTGAATGACAAGGTACCTCCTTCTTATAGCCGAGTCCGAACGGCGTTCCACATTGCAGTGAAATTACTTAGAGAAGCTTTGAAACCCTCAGAAATGTCACCAGCATTACTGATGTGGGATAATCCACCGCTGAAGTCTGTGATAAACTCTTAGGAATCTGTTTATTTTTGAGCATCCAAATCGTACCCGCCTGCATATAGATCCAGATTTGATTTCTTGGTTTTCTAGACACAACAATTTATATTCGCTTTGTCTCAAAATGATGTATGTACCGGTCTCCCGGTTTAACTTCTTCAGGCCTGCAACTAGAAATAAAATTTCCCGATTTTACTTCTCGAGATCGTTCGAGTAATGGGAGTAAAAAATTAGAAGTTAAATCCGAAGATCGAATTAGAAGTTAAATCCGACGATCGAAGATTATATAAACCCGTACCCACATACGCCAACTTTCCCATAATTCCTTATAAACCTAGGTTAGGTTAGGTTATGTGGCAGCCCGATGTATCAAGCTCACTTAGACTATTCAGTCCATTGTGATACCACAGTGGTGAACTTCTCTCTTATCACTGAGTGCTGCCCGATTCCATGTTAAGCTCAATGACAAGGGACCTCCTTTTTATAGCCGAGTCCGAACGGCGTTCCACATTGCAGTGAAACCACTTAGAGAAGCTTTGAAACCCTCAGAAATGTCACCAGCATTACTGAGGTGGGATAATCCACCGCTGAAAAACTTTTTGGTGTTCGGTCGTAGCAGGAATCGAACCCACGACCTTGTGTATGCAAGGCGGGCATGCTAACCATTGCACCACGGTGGCTCCCTAAACCTAACATAACTCCAAATTCAGGACAATTGGATAAAAGTTGCAGTGTCTATAAACACAAGAAGTCATGGATCATTATACACCATATTTGGTACAGCTATTTGTAGGTCTAAACTACCTCTACATTTCCATTTTCAGAAAAATTGTATAAAACTTTCGATATCTAGAAGCTCTAGAAGACAAATCGGGTCTCTATATGGCGGTTACATTAAAACGTGGGCCTATATACACCAAATTTAGCTAAGCACTTTATGGGCCCAGAATATCTCTGGATTTAAAATTTCATGAAAATCGGCGTAAAAATGTTCAAGAAGTCAAATAGGTGGATCAGTTCATATGGGAGCTATATCTAAACATGGGCCGATATAACCCTTCTTCCGATATAACCCACCCGCCTGCAGACAAAAGACGAGTTTGTGCAAAATTTCAGCAAAATAGTCTCATTATTTAAGATTGATTACAACAGATATACGGCCAGACGGACATCTATAATCGTCCTATAGTCGGAAATCGATATCTCGATATGTTATAAAGGTAATAGCAATATACCCCCATCCCCATTCCATGGTAGAGAATATAAATATTAGTCTAATAAATAATATCATAACATTTACAAAGGTACGTTAAATGAGTAGGTTGAAATCGGTTCAGATTTAGATATAGCCCCCATATATATCCTTCGTCCGATTTACACTCGTATGAATACAGAGGTCAACATTTTACTCCCATCAATCCCCGATGTGGATTTAATTGGTCCCAAAGAGAATCAAGGTGAAACTCTGATACCTTGATTTGCTTCAAAAATTGCGCAAAAAGAGTACAACTGATGGTGTGTGTCGTCGAGTATGTCGAATATGGTTGAAATCGGTTCAGATTTATATATAGCTCTCATACATATCTTACGCTCGATTTAGATTCTTATGACTGAGAGTAGAATTAACATTTTGGCAATGTGTGCCAAATTTGGTTCAAATCGGTTAAGATTTAGATATAGCTCTCATATAGGAGTATATGGTATATGATATGCGGAAACATTGTACAATATTTCATATTTTACACTCAGAATCAGAGAATGAAGCTGGCAGCTTGACGGCTAAGCTGATATAAATTTGTATATTCGGCGGCGGACAATTATCCATTATAAACTAAAGTTGAAGTTATACGAATGGTAATGAAATTAGTTGTACAACCAATCTTATGATCACATTTACATTTCATTCATATTTTCACAATTATTATAGCAACTTGATACGGATGGATTTTGGGTGGAAAGTTAAACATTTTGACAAAAACTAGAATATTTACCAATATTTTTTTTTTTAATTTAATTTTATTTAATTTAATTTGTTTTAACTACCCAGGAAGTTCTTTTGATTCAATTTTTTATAAATTGTTTTTTTTTTTCATACTTCTTTATTTCAAATAGGTTAAAAATAGAGTAAGAATTCATAAATTCATGTTACAAATCATTTAAATTTTGTCGAAAAAAATGCGAAATGTTATTCTGGGTCGTGGTGAAATTCTGAGTCGATCTAAGCATGACCGTCCGTCTGTTGAAATCACGCTAACTTCCGAGCGAAACACGCTATCGACTTGAAACTTGGCACAAGTAGTTTGTTATTGATGTAGGTTAGGTTAGGTTTGGTTATATTGCAGGCCGATGTATCAGGCTCACTTAGACTATTCAGTCCATTGTGATACCACAGTGGTGAACTTCTCTCTTTATTAATGTAGGTCGGATGGTATTGAAAATGGGGCATATCGGACAACTTTTACGTACAGCCCCATATAAACCCACGCTCAGATTTGACTTGCGGAGCCTCTTGGAGGAGCAAAATTCATCCGATCCGGTTGAAATTTGGTACATGGTGTTTTTATAAGGTCTCTCACAATCATGCAAAAATTGGTCCAAATCGGCCATTAATTATATCTAGCCCCCATATAAACCGATCCCCAGATTTGGCTTGCGAAGTCTCTAAGAGAAGCAAATTTTATCCGATCCGGCCGAAATTTGGTACATGGTGCTAGTATATGGCATTTAACAAACGTGCAAAAATTGGTCCACATCAGTCCATAATTATATATAGTCCCCATATAAACCGATCCCCAGATTTGGCTTGCGAAGTCTCTAAGAGAAGCAAATTTTATCCGATCCGGCTGAAATTTGGTACATGGTGCTAGTATACGGTCTCTTACAAACATGCAAACATTGGTTCACATCGGTCCATAATTATATATAGCCCCCATATAAACCGATCCCCAGATTTGACCCCCGGAACCGCTTGGAAGAGCACAATTCACCCGATCCGATTGAAATTTGGTACGTGGTATTAGTATATGGATGTTAGATCCATGCAAAAATTGGTCCCCATCGGTCTTAATTATATATAACCCCCATTTAAACCGATCCCCAGATTTGACCTCCGGAGCTATTGGAGGAGCAAAATTAATCCGATGCGGTTGAAATTTGGTACGTGGTGTTAGTATATGGTCTCTGACAACCATGCAGGAATTGGTTCATATCGGTCCATAATTATATGTAGCCACCATATAAACCGATCCCCAGATTTGACCCCCGGAGCCCCTTGGAAGAGCAAAATTCATCCGACCCGGTTGAAATTTGGTACGTGGTGAAATTTGGTATATTGTGCTAATATATGGCCCGTAACAACCATGCCAAAATTGGTCCATATCGGTCTATATATAGCCGATCCCCAAAAATAATATACCAAAATTTTATTTCTATAGAAAATTTTGTCAAAATTTTATTTCTATAGAAAATTTTGTCAAAATTTTATTTCTATAGAAAAATTTGTCAAACTGAATTATTTACGTATTTAATCGACCTTTTTGTTTAATATATACCCCGTATGGACTAATTTTCAATTGTGAAGGCGGTGTTAAGAAGTTTTAAGATACCTTGCCATCGGCAAGTGTTATCGCAACCCAAGTAATTCGATTGTGGATGACAGTCTTTCGTACAAGTTTCTATGCAATCAATGGTGGAGGGTACATAAGATTCGGCCTGGCGGAACTCACGGCCGTATATACTTGTTTAATTTACATCCAAAATATTTAATTCTTATCACAAATATTGAATTCGGATGCAAATTCAGTGCAACGGCTGTTGAAATGGAGGACTTCCGCCCTATGACAAGCCCATGTTAAATTCATCGCTTCTGCGTCAATTTTGCACCACTTCCGGATCCAAAAAGAAAATTTTCATTACTTTTGGTCGACTCTTTTTTTGATGGGTATATTGGTCCTTTCGATTTAGGCAATTATGGCCAAAATACCTACATTTTACACCAAATTTTATGATGATTTCCCCACATCGTGGTCATATACTATCCACTCGCCCGAGTTGGCCAAATATTGTCCCAAACCCCACAATTGACCCCACTTCTTAGAGAGATCTAGCCAATATCCTAGTATTTTACTAAAATTGTATTTATATTTATTTAGCTTGCAAAACAAGACTTACGACTTATACTTGTACAGGAACTTTTGTTAAAATGTATTTCGTCACATGGCGTTAGCCGAATGAAATTTTAATTTCAAATTTATATATGATACATGCATATATGATACATGTATTCTTGCCCGCTTGTTCGGCAAATAGCTATTGTCGCTTTTTCCCTACTTATATAAGCACTCCACATGTGCAGGCGGTTATTTTGGTATAGAATAATGAATTCAAAAAGTACAAAAGACCCTTTTTCTAAATGCATACAATGTACCATTTCATTACATCCAATTCAGCACCATAAAGTAATCCATAGTCGATAGACTATATTGGGTAATACCCGTTGATAATGAAATCGATAAGAAGGACGCTGTCACTCTCATAGAAAAAATGAGAGAGAAATGGAAAAAAGTGATCATTTAATTTTGGTATCTAAAAGTAATGTACAAAATTGTTTCCTGAGCAAAATTGAACAAAACAAAAAAGAAACAAGCAATTACGTTTTTACTTTGGTTTTTGGTGCTTACGTGTAATGCATAAAAATACATTATGCTTGTCCTAATCGTAAACAAAGAGATGTTTAAAGAAGAAAAAACAGAGTCCCACTAGAACACGTGACAATTCACATACTTTGATCAGTTGTTCCCTTGGTTTCAAAGCATTTGGCTGTACACGGAGTGCTGGTGTATTCAAAAGAAAGGAAATTCAAAAACGTAAGTTAAAAATTTTCCTTAAAATTCCATTACATATCAGTTTAATATTGTAATTTCATATTTATATTCTAATTTCAGAAGCGTCGTTTACATTTCCTAACAGAAATGGACCTCTAGGACAACAAATACGCCAAACAATGCAGAGACAAAGAAGACCCAGATTAATTGTAAAAGCATGTTAACGCCAATATAATTTTTTTCTTTTTTTTTTATAATTGACTTAATTATTTTATTTATATTAGTTAATGTCAAAATATAAACTGTTTAATAATAAGCATTGATTAAAAACAATAAAAATTTCTAATTTACCCAGCAAAAAAGCGTCGCCAAAAAAGTAATGAAAATGTTCTTTTGGATCCGGAAGTGGTGCAAAATTGACGCAGAAGCGATGAATTTAACATGGGTTTGTCATAGGACGGAAGTCCTCCATTTCAACAGCCGTTTCACTGAATTTGCATCACTTCTTTAGGTGCGATCCGAATTCAATGTTTTGGATGTAAATAAAAAAATTCTGTGATATTTTGTCAAATAAATAATTTTTATAATTTTTAATGGATTCTAACGCTTGTCGGAAACGTTTGACTTCAAATATTTTCAAAAATTCAGAATTTTTCCAGATTGGATTTAGCATTTTTTTCGACAAAATTTAAATGATTTGTACCATTTTATGAATTCTTACTCTGTTTTTAACCTATTTGAAACAAAAAAGTTAAAATTACCCATTAAAAATATTAAAACCCCAAGATATAGAAAACTGAATTAAAAGAACTTCCTGGGTTGTTAAAATAAAGAACATCATTGAGAGTGCATCTTCTGGAAGTGCTTTTAAAGTTGTGCCTTTGGAAGAACTTCCAAATTTTTTGCTGGGTTAATTATAATTGCAGAATAAACCAGCAAATAGTGTATAGATTTGAGGTGCTTATTTGGCTACCATATTCTCATTGCACTTTTCTCTGGGTAGAAATGGGCGCACAAATTATGTGGTAGTTTTCAGCTACCAAATGGGGGGTTACCAATAATGCAGAGAATAGTCTATTGGTTATTTTGAGCGACATCTCCTCGTTAAATTCTCCGCCAAAATTCAAGGGCGATAGTCAGCATTAAAAGTAGGGGTGTTTACGAATTGGGAGCCATATAAGTAGGCATTCACTACTTACTTGAACAAGCGGGTAATAAATTAGTATAAACGCTGCTAGCTTAAACTATTCACTCTAACAACCTATGATGAAAAATATCACACTAAGTTGACTTAAAATACTTAAAAATTGGGTTATGGTTATGTCTATGTGTTGCTTTTTTTGATTATATTACCCAGACGTTACAAACCTAAGGACATTGTTAATATGACCTGAATTTGTTGATGGTTGGTAATAACGACAACTACAACAATGAGATTATATTTACACGATAAATAATTTTCATGTACTCAATACACGAAACAACACTTGCTAGCCAAGCTACACATACACACACAAGTATTTGAGCATATGTGTGTGATGTCAAGAGAAAAGACCTTTATACTCATTCTCCATCAAACACATATGCCACACATCCTCTTGTGTATCCGTACTCAATCTACGCCACGCACACATACATACGACCAGTCGCTCATGTGAACACACATTTGTATACAATTTGAACTCTTTTTGAATCATGGGATAATAAACTTTAGTCTTTGTTGGCTGAACTCTTGCCAGTTGTTATTCACATTTTTATGTGAATACGGAAAAAGGGAAAAGTGAGTATCTGAGAGTGTGTACACACACACAAGAGTTATTCACTAGCTATGTGGCTGATAGCATTAAAAAAAATACCTTGGGTTTCGAGTAATATTCACCCTGTCACCTTAGAAAAATTGGGAAATTTTGAAAACAAAAAACATTGCTTTGCACCGGTGAGTGCATCTTAGGTCAAGGACTATGTTCTCTGTATACTTTGTAATACGTGATGAAGTACTATCAGCATGAAAAGAGTCTCAATGCGTCTTTGCTTTCAATTTTGTTTATCCTTCATTAGGAGATAATGAAATTATAGCAAAGAATGACAAAGTTCTTTAAGTAATTGAAAGAGCAGCAGCATGACTCGTCTTTTTTCACACCAAATTTATGCGATTTGTTCAAATCTACTTAATTCATGTTTATCCATTGTCCTCGTTCTTCGATTAGCGTGTATGGAATATAATTTCATTGGCAGCTGTGTATGCGATGGTAATAATAATTATAACGCGGGTCATGAAAACATATAGAAACTAACATATGTGTATAATTAGTGTTTGAATATAGACGATGCATATCAATTTGCTCTTTGCTTACCCACAATTAGTAGAGGGAGTAGGAATAAACTGGGCCTAGGCCTAATGTTGATAAACTATAACATTTTTTTATTACATATACTATAGGGCAGCCCTTTGATTTGAACTGATTATTCCCAATCGATAGGAATTGCTTATTCTCTTCTGTAGCATATACTCACAAACCTCCCAAACACATTCTGCTTCAAGCATATTTATTTTCAGGATTGATTCAAACAAAATATTATTTGTATTGTTCAAACATATTATGTTTCATCTTAGAGAAGTAATGTTCCAACAAATGTTTGCATTAACATATACTCAGACACTCAATCTGCAATAAAATCCTTGGACTCTGTGTTCCTCAAGCCATCGAGTGCCGCAAATCTCTCTACGAGATGGCTGAACAGTACAATATTCACCTAATATGGGTGCCTGGCCGTAGGAACATACCAGGGAATTGCGAAGTGAATTGGCAAGGCTACACTGTTAGAAAAATATGTTTTTCATATGTTCCGATATAAACAAAATGTGTTTCGGGCACGATTTTAAACCACAATATATTTAAGTGCGAACATGTAATTTTCCTAAACTAACACTAAATGTTTGGGACATCTATGTTAATATGTTAGAATATATTATGTTTGGGGCATGAATGTTTCATAAAAATCATATGTGTGAATGTAAACGTATATAAATTTACAAATTTCAACTAAACATACATATGTTGTGATATTTTATTCAAAGCGACAGAGAGGGTATAGAGAGAAATAGAGATGGAAACCGGGAGAGTTGACGAAAGATATCAATATAACACAGCAAAAGAGTCAAAAGAGAACAATTTCTGTGAAACCGCTTGTATGTTGTTTCGGAAAACTGTTTTATGATAAGGCCAAAAATTTGATATGTTTAAGTCTAAATATTATTTAATTTGAATAAAGAGAATATACATTCTGAACCAAGAGAATAGACATTTGAAAAACAAACAGCTTATGTTTTCGCCTTGAGAGCAGAATTTTATGTATGTGTGGACATGTGTTTTGTTTATCATTTTGGCATTATTTTTTTCTTGGTTCGTTAAAAGAAATCAGGGGTCTTCATAAAAATAACGAAAGGGCACTATACTCTTTTTAGAGTTGGGACGGTAAAATGAAATAAGGAGGAAATAGTGAAAAATTACACAGTAAAATGTAAAAAAAACAAAGTTTAGTTTCTCTTTATTAAAAAGTAGTCCACGAGGAGTTGACGGACACCATCAAATATAAAAGCGGGCATTAAGTTCGACTTTCACAGCTAAAACAATTTAAAAAGTTTATTTTCTTTAAAATGAATTATTAAAGAAAAATAAAAGGAATTTTAGAGCCATGGTGTTAAATGCTAGTAAAAAACTGTTCACTCCTAAATAAATTTATGTTTATATTATAAAATTATGTATGTATGTTTATACTCGACCCCACGTTCTTCTTTTGTTAGTTTTTGAATTCCTTCCAAATTTTAAAGTTTTGTACAAAAACAGTTTTTTATTACAAGATTGTTATTTTTGCAATAAAAAATAATATTTTATCCAAAAATCATTCAATTTCGTTTATATCAAGCACTGTTACTGACTATAAATCTTTAATAACGCACATTTCGATGTTTCATTTAAAAAAATTAATATAGTATTTATAAATATAAATGTGTAAATTAAAAAAAAAAAAAAAAAACAAAAAAAATATTTTCGGTCGGAGCAGGGATTGAACCCACGACCCTTTGCATGCAAGGCAGACATGCTAACCACTGCTCCACGTGGCAAACAAATGTATGTTTCTGTTAAATAATGTTATGTTTGCATGGGCTCGTGGGCGCTGCAAACTATGCTATATAAATGTAACTTAAAACGATAATTATCTACTGGTGACTATAACAGCTACGTAGCCCAGTGGATAGTGTGTTGGCTTACAAACTGTATGGTCCTCGGTTCGATTCTCCGTGCAGGCGAAAGGTAAAATTTAAAAAATTTATAAAAGTGAATAATTTCTTCAACATTATTTGTATTACAGAGAAAGGTGCCAATAACTAAAAAATTTCGTGGAAGTGAAAATTACGAGTATGTTAGGGAATGAGCACAATCGTGTTTGGGAAAAATTCTTCCAAGCATATAATATTTTTGGCTCAAAATGCTTCCAAACATATAATATGTTCACATAAAACAAACATATTAATGTTTCGGCAGTATGCAATAATATATGTGCTTCCTGCAAAATATGTTTGGAACATATGTTAAAGAAGCGATTTTTTTTGAGGGTGTAGGAACTACCTTAGAGGAACTAGGTTAAGTTAGGTGGCATCCCGACGTATCAGGCTCACTTAGACTATTCAGTCCATTGTGATACCACATTGGTGAACTTCTTTCTTATCACTGAGTGCTGCCCAATTCCATGTTAAGCTCAATGACAAGGGACCTCCTTTTTATAGCCGAGTCCGAACTGCGTTCCACATCGCAGTGAAACCACTTAGAGAAGCTTTGTGACACTCAGAAATATCACCAGCATTACTGAGGTGGGATAATCCAACTTTTAGGTGTTCGGTCAAAGCAGGAATCGAACCCACGACCTTGTGTATGCAAGGTGGGTACGCTAACCATTGCACCACGGTGCCTCCCTAGAATCTGTGGGGAACTAGAATCTGTTGGTATGTCTCTGGCTACCTTAAAGTTTGTACTGCGTGAGAAGGCTATTATGATGGCGAATGTCCGATGGGAGAATTGCAAGGCTTGCAACGACACCAAGTAAATATGGCACCATCTAAACTTAAACCGCACACTAGATATGTTACCGTTTTCAAGACGTCAGATATCAGTCCTGATATCTGCTATAACGGGTCTCTGCCTGATAGACGACATTGCAAAAGTATTGTCATGATGTGGAGGAGAAGGAATCAATTAGACAACCCATGTGTGCACCCTAAAACAAATCGCTTCTCTAACAAACACATTTTGCTTCAAGCATGCATTGTTCAAAGATATTATGTTTCACCTTAGGGCATACACTGGTAGTAAAAAATTTTAATGAAATTTTCTTTGTGTGGATATATTTTTAAGGCGCCAATTGGTTACTTCCAATATTTTAATTGCAGCATACTCTCTAGGTCTCTCTTTCTAAACACATATATGTTTATAGGATATTTCCAAATTAATATATATTTGCATCTAAGCATATTATATTTACAAAAATGTTATGTCCCAAACATAATATGTTTTAACATATTAACATATATGTTCCAAACATGTTATGCTAGCTTATGAACACTTGCACTTCAAAATATTGTTTTAAAAAATTGTAGTTCCAAACATATATTTTTTACACCCAAACATATGAAAAACAGTCTTTTTCGTCCGTGTGAGTATCTCGCATTTTATGTAAGGCGTAAGCAAATTTTATAGGCATATAGCTTTAGATTATTGGCGGACTTAACGTTTTTTTGAAGTTGTAGTCAGTTCCAGCTATTCAATTGTAACAGGTTGGCTGATAAGTCCCCGTTTTAACACATAGATGGCGTCGCTAGTATTAAATGCATATTATTATACCCTCCATCATAGGATGGGGGTATATTAACTTTGCCATTCCGTTTGTAACACATCGAAATATTGCTCTAAGACCCCATAAAGTATATATATTCTGGGTCGTGGTGAAATTCTGAGTCGATCTAAGCATGTCCGTCCGTCCGTCTGTTGAAATCACGCTAACTTCCGAACGAAACAAAATATCGACTTGAAACTTGGTACAAGTAGTTGCTATCGATGTAGGTGGGATGGTATTGAAAATGGGCCGTTTCGGTCCACTTTTACGTATAACCCCCATATAAAGGGACCCTCAGATTTGGCTTGTGGAGCCTCTAACAGAAGCATATTTTATCCGATCCGGCTGAAATTTGGTACATGGTGTTGGTATATGGTCTCTAACAACCATGCAAAAATTGGTCCACATCGGTCCATAATTATATATAGCCCCCATATAAACCGATCCCCAGATTTGGCTTGCGGAGGCTCAAAGGGAAGAAAATTTCTTCCGATCCGGCTGAAATTTGGTACATGATGTTCGTATATGGTCTCTAACAACCATGCAAAAATTGGTCCATATCGGTCCTTAATTATATATAGCCCCCATATAAACCGATCCCCAGATTTGGCTTGTGGAGCCTCTAAGAGAAGCATATTTCATCCGATCCGACTGAAATTTAGTACATGGTGTTGGTATATGGTCTCTAACAATCATGCAAAAATAGGTCCACATCGGTCCATAATTATATATAGCCCCCCATATTAACCGATCCCCAGATTTGGCTTGCGGAGCCTCAAAGAGAAGCAAATTGCATCCGATCCGGCTGAAATTTGGTACATGGTATTGGTATATGGTCTCTAACAACCGTGCAAAAATTGGTCCACATCGGTCCATAATTATATATAGCGCCCATATAAACCGATCCCCAGATTTGGGTTGCGGAGCCTCAAAGAGAAGCAAATTTCATCCGATCCGCCTGAAATTTGGTACATGATATTGGTATATGGTCTCTAACAACCATGCGAAAATTGGTCCACATCGGTTCATAAGTATATATAGCCCCCATATAAACCGATCCCCAGATTTGGCTTGCGAAGTCTCCAAGAGAAGCAAATTTCATCCAATCCGGCTGTAATTTGGAACATGGTGTTAGTGTATGATCTATAGCCCCCATATAAAACGTTGTCCAGATTTGACCTCCGGAGCCTCTTGGAGGAGCAAAATTCATCCGATCCGGTACAAATTAGGAACGTGGTGTTAGTATATGGTCGCTAAGAACCATACCAAAATTGGTCCATATCGGTTCATAATCATGGTTGCCACTAGAGCCAAAAATAATCTACCAAAATTTTATTTCTATAGAAAATTTTGTCAAAATTTTATTTCTAGAGAAAAATTTGTTAAAATTTTATTCCGTTCATAATAAAATTTTCATTATTGTCAAAATTTTATTTCTATAGAAAATTTTGTCAAAATTTTATTTCTATAGAAAATTTTGTTCAAATTTTATTCGGTTCATAATCATGGTTGCCACTCGAGCCAAAAATAATCTACCAAGATTTTATTTCTATAGAAAATTTTGTCAAAAGTTTATTTCTATAGAAAATTTTGTTAAAATTTTATTTCCGTAGAAATTTTTGTCAAAATTTTCTTTCTATAGAAAATTTTGTCAAAATTTTTATTTCTATAGAAAACTTTGTGAAAATTTTCTTTCTATAGAAAATTTTGTTAAAATTTTATTTCGGTAGAAAATTTTATCAAAATTGTATGTCTACTTTGTAAAACTGAATTATATACGTATTGGATCGATCTTTTTTGATTTAATATATACCACGTATGGACTTACATACAATTTAGAAGATGGTGTTAGGAGGTTTTAAGATACCTTGCCATCGGCAAGCGTTACCGCAACTTAAGTAATTCGATTGTGGATGGCAGTGTTTAGAAGAAGTTTCTACGCAATCCATGATGGAGGGTACATAAGCTTCGGCCTGGCCGAACTTACGGCCGTATATACTTGTTTTTATATAGTACCAACCTTCATTGGTGTCAAAAATTTGACGTCTGTAAGTCAATTAGTTTGTGAAGCAACTTTTGTTATTGTGAAAAAAATGGAAAAAAGGAATTTCGTGTTTTGATAAAATACTGTTTTCTGAAGGGAAAAAATACGGTGGAAGCAAAAACTTGGCTTGATAATGAGTTTCCGAACTCTGCCCCAGGGAAATCAACAACAATTGATTGGTATGCAAAAATCAAGCGTGGTGAAAAGAGCACGGAGGACGGTGAACGCAGTGGACGCCCGAAAGAGGTGGTAACCGATGAAAACATCAAAAAATCAACAAAATGATTTTGAATGACCGTAAAATGAAGTTGATCGAGGTAGCAGAGGCCTTAAAGATATCAAAGGAACGTGTTGGTGATAACATTATTCAATATTTGGATATGCGGAAGCTCTGTGCAAAATGGGTGCCGCGCGAGCTCACATTTGACCAAAAACAACAACGTGTTGATGATTCTGAGTGGTGTTTGCAGCTGTTAACTCGTAATATACCCGAGTTTTTCCGTCGATATGTGACAATGGATGAAACATGGCTCAATCACTACACTCCTGGGTCCAATCGTCAGTCGGCTGAGTGGGCAGCGACCGGTGAACCGTCTCCGAAGCGTGGAAAGACTCAAAAGTCCGTTGGCAAAGTAATGGCCCCTGTTTTTTGGGATGCGCATGGAATAATTTTTATCGATTATCTTGAGAAGGGAAAAACCATCAACAATGACTATTATATGGCGTTATTGGAGCGTTTGAAAGTCGAAATCGGGGCAAAACGGCCCCATATGAAGAAGAAAAAAGTGTTGTTCTACCAAGACAACGCACCGTGCCACAAGTCATTGAGAACGATGGCAAAAATTCATGAATTGGGCTTCGAATTGCTTCCCCACCCACCGTATTCTCCAGATCTGGCCCCCAGCGACTTTTTCTTGTTCTCAGACCTCAAAAGGATGCTCGCAGGGAAAAATTTGGCTGCAATGCTTCCCCACCCACCGTATTCTCCAGATCTGGCCCCCAGTGACTTTTTCTTGTTCTCAGACCTCAAAAGGATGCTCGCAGGGAAAAATTTGGCTGCAATGAAGAGGTGATCGCCGAAGCTGAGGCCTATTTTGAGGCAAAACCGAAGGAGTACTACCAAAATGGTATCAAAAAATTGGAAGGTCGTTATAATCGTTGTATCGCTCTTGAAGGGAACTATGTGTAATAATAAAAACGAATTTTGACAAAATAATGTGTTTTTCTTTGTTAGACCGGGGACTTATCAGCCAACCTGTTAATGGTATAGGCCAATCTTCGTTTATACTCCCAAACATATTCTGCTTCAAGCATATATATTTTCAGAATTTGTTCAAACAAGCAAATGATTCTAAACATTTGTTTGCTTCCAGAAAAATGTCTTAAATATAATTGTGTTCGAATACAAATAAGCGCGTATGTTTGTAATTTGTTTAAAACAAATTTGAGTCGATAAGCAACCATGTACGAGTACTCAGCAACCTACACTTATGTTGTAATTAAATTTGCATATCTATATATGTATTTCGTTATCTATCTCCGTCATCATCTTTATCATTTCTCTCGCTCTCTCTAACATTTCCAAACATATATGTATGTTTATACGAAATTTCCAAACTTATATATGTTTGCATACGGAAATATTATATTTAAGAAAATATATTGTCCCAAACATATTATATTAGTTTATGAACATTATATGTTTGCAATCAAAAATAATGTGCTAAAAATATGAGTTACAAAATTTGAGTTACATTCAAACATATGAAAAACTGTCTGTTTCGTCCGTGTACAATATATTTATGCGATGCATGGAATGCATGATATTCTATATGAACAATTTATGCTCTAAAAGAGAATATAAAATAAGATGTCATTAATTCTTAGACTACCGGTGGCATATCCTTGTGAAAGCTCATGTTTCACTAACGCATGAAAAATTTCTTTGAAATATTAGAAACGTCTACACCAACTGGTTTACTTGTGAACATATTTTTTAAAATATTGGAACTATCTAAACGAAATGCCACATAATTTATATGCACAATATAGTTTACGAGTGCATTGTGAAATTTCGCAATAAAAAACGATTTTATCTTAAAAAGCCAGTATTTCAAGTAATCCATATACATATGAGAAAATACTTGGTTTCTTCAATTGCCAGTTGATCACAATCATGAATTTGTCAAAGTCAATGGAAATCTCTTCAGATTCTAGTGAATGAGATTTTCATTTTTTCCCCCAACTTCAACCTGAACATTGAAGCTTCGAAAGTTGAATATATGGCAAAAGTTTGTTGAAATGTAGATGTTTTATTTTTTGGTCAACTCTGGAGTATTCATTTGAATACTGGTGATAAATTGGCACATACCTCTCGGCAATGTTTTCGAAGAAAGAATGGAAAATTTGCCTGGTTTTAGGTTCTTATTTTGCGAGTGGCTTTAGACATAACCAAATGTTTGCAATTCAAGAAAAACTTTTTTTTTGTTTGTTCTCCCAAACAATTTTTTCCTAGCCAAAGTTATTCTATTCTCATACTTGTACTCCATAAAAAGCAAATGGCCATAAAGAAGAGAGCAGTAGAGAATGCCAACAATTGCACATTTATTCATTCAACACACCGACATGCACACAGTGAATGAAAAATAATCAAAAACATATGTGAGTAGATTTCTGCATTTTAGTATTTGTTCTATGAATGTTTATTAGATTGGTCCTTATATCATAACTTCTGAAGTTGTAGTTTTCCTACTAAGATGCTAGTTCATAATTTTATTAAAAGTTTTCTCTTCCTTTAACAATATTACAAAATACGATTATCATGTGGTATAGAGGATTTGTATAAATTAAAATAATTTACAATAGAACGATTTGTTTGAATAATTTTATATATGGGCCAATCATAGGTACAATGCACCATCTAGTATAACAGAAAATGTATAATACACAGGAAAAAAATTCACGATTATTTTTATACCCTCCACCATAGGATGGGGGTATATTAACATTGTCATTCCGTTTGTAACACATCGAAATATTGCTCTAAGACCCCATAAAGTATATATATTCTGGGTCGTGGTGAAATTCTGAGTCGATCTGAGCACGTCCGTCCGTCCGTCTGTTGAAATCACGCTAACTTCCGAACGAAACAAGCTATCGACTTGAAACTTGGCACAAGTAGTTGTTATTGATGTAGGTCAGATGGTATTGCAAATGGGCCATATCGGTCCACTTTTACGTATAGCCGCCATATAAACGGACCCCCAAATTTGGCTTGCGATTGCTCTAAGAGAAGCAAATTTCATCCGATCAGGCTGAAATTTGGTGCATGGTGTTGGTATATGGTCTCAAATAACCATGCAAAAATTGATCCATATCGGACCACTTTAACGTATAGCCCCAATATAAACGACCCCCAAATTTGACTTGCGATTGCTATAAGAGAAGCAAATTTCATCCGATCCGGCTGAAATTAGGTACATGGTGTTGGTATATGTTATTTAATGACCATGCAAAAAATTGGTTCACATCGACCCATAATTATATATAGCCCCCATATAAGTCGATCCCCAGATTTGACCTCCGGAGCCTCTTAGAGGAGCAAAATTCATCCGATCCGGTTGAAATTTGGTACGTGGTGTTAGTATATGGTCTCTAACAACCATGCAAGAATTGGTCCATATCGGTCCATAATTATATATAGCCCTCATATAAATCGATTCCCAGATTTGTCCTCCGGAGTCTATTGGAGGAGCAAAATTCATCCGATCCGGTTTAAATTTACAACGTGGTGTTAGTATAAGGCCGCTAAAAACCATGCCAAGATTGGTCCATATCGCTCTATAGTTATATATAGCCGATCCGCAATCACACAAAAATTGGTCCATATCGGTTCATAATCATGGTTGCCACTCGAGCCAAAAAAAAATCTACCAAAATTTTATTTTTATAGAAAACATTGTCAAAATGTTATTTCTATAGAAAATTTTGTCAAAATTTTATTTCTATAGAAAATTTTGTCAAAATTTTATTTCTATAGAAAATTTTGACAAAATTTTATTTCTATAGAAAATTTTGTCAAAATTTTATATCTATAGAAAATTTTGTCAAAATTTTATTTCTATAGAAATTTTTTTCCAAATTTTATTTCTATAGAAAATTTTGTCAAAATTTTACTTCTATAGAAAATGTTGTCAAAATTTTATTTCTATAGAAACTTTAAACTTAATTATATGCGTATTTAATCGGCCTTTTTTAGTTTAATATATACTACGTATGGACTATGTGGTATATATTACGGTGTTAGGAAGTTTTAAGATACCTTGCCATCAGCTTCAGTAGAAGTTTCTACGCAATCCATGGTGGAGGGTACATAAGCTTCGGCCTGGCCGAACTTACGGTCGTATATACTTGTTCCAATTGAAGTCTTAATTGAGTTTTAAAAAATATTCAATAAAAAATTTACTTGATTCAACAAATTTTTTAATTGAAATAAAAATCAAACACAAAATTTAATAGTATCAATTAATTTTTTAATTGGATCAATTAATTTTTTAATTGATACTATCATTTCTGTGATAGAAGACATTTCATTAAAAAAATGAATTGGATCAATTAATTTTGTGAGTGGATCAGAAAATATTTTTTTGTGTGTACTAAGTGACCAAAAGAACATAGCTCTGGTAAACGAAGCAATTGCAATTTTCATGATTGCTTAATATCAATTCAGGCCCAAATATTTTTGCTATTTCATATTTATTAATGCCTTCTATCTAAATTCGATATTTACATTATTCTTCGTGTTAGTTATTTTTATACCATGCACCGCACTGTGGAACAGAGTACAAGTGCATATGTCATTTTTATTCAACTTCGTAAAAGAGCATTTATGATTTATCGGTTAATAGATATGCATTAGAGATATAGGAAAATTTCAGCCATTTTTACAAGTTTTTGACTTAGCTATGCCGACTTTACAAGGAAAATGTGGGTATTTTGTCTATTTTTGCCCAAAACAAATATATGGAGGCTTTGTTTAAATATGAGCCGATTTTGACTAAATTTGGCCTACATTGTTAATATAAAAATTGTATCTCTATACAAAATTTCAAGTAAGTTCGAGATTTTGGCCCATGGTGGTTGTATGATTCGGTGAAATATATATATGAGAGCTATCTACTCTAGAATGCTAGTTCTACTTCCTGTAATTTCCCGTAAATCGGATTACAACTTTTATCGATATATTTAAATCTGAATCGATTTCATGTGTGCGCGTGAGTATGTGTGAGTAAGATTTTTCTGCTGTGATTGTGCGTGAGTAAAACAGTACTCACGTGGACACCTCTATTTGAAACAACTTTGACATCGTGACAGCTAATCGTTAGGTTAGAATAGGTATAGTGGCAGTCCGATATTTATTTATTTTTATTTATTTATTTACTCAGCTAAAAGCAGCCGGGACTTTACAAAATATACTTTGAATTATTAATCAAATGTAATGTAATGGGCCAGTAGGGACCCTTTAAGGCCAGTAAGGACCAGGGCTGTGGAGTCGAGCCAGCATTTTTCATCAGCTCGACTCCGACTCCGGAGTCGACTCCGGGTAATAAAACTAAATCTCATTTTAATACCATTAATTTGACTAAATTTTCTATAGAAATATAATTTTGGCAAAATTTTCTATAGAAATCAAATTTTGACCAAATATATAGAAATAAAATTTTGAATAAAATTTGTATAGAAATAAAATTTGGCAAAATTTTTTATAGAAATAAAAGTTTGAAAAAATTATCAATAGAAATACAATTAAAAAAAATTGTGTAGCAAACAAAATTTTCCATAGAAATAAAATTTTTCAAAATATTCTATAGAAACAAATTTTGACTAAATTTTCTACAGAAATAAAATTTTGACTAAATTTTATATAGAAATAAAATTTTGACTAAATTTTATATAGAACAAGTAAGTAAAGTAGAAAGTCGGGCGGGGCCGACTATATCATACCCTAATCATATATCATACCCTACAGAATTAGTAATCATAAGCGTTTGTGGGGTAACATATAGGTCTGGGAGATAAACCGCAGTTGCGTATTTAAGAAAAGTAAAAAGTATTTAAGAAAAGGATTAACCTTTCAACCGTCGAACGGAACGGACGTGTTTTTTAATAGCGGATAAAATCGTAATAAGTACCTACTACGAATTTCAAGTGTGGTGGGATATTAGGCCACCATGCAGAGAAATTCAAAGACATCCACTGGGTTGCTAACTTCAGGGCCCAGTGGACGGGTATCGACTGGAGTTATAAATTTGGGCAATGACCAAGAGTTAGGCCCAATTAGTCGACCTGTAGACGGGTCGACAGGTGGCGACAATTTGACAAGTCGGACCTTTTCCAAGGTAACGGCATCAAAAGGAGGTAATCCCTCACGAAAGAGATTCAAAGAACGCAGAAATGCTTTGTTTATCCTAAAGAAATTAGGATCAGTCGACCCAAGCACGTTGTCGGCTAAACAAAGCGATTCCTTAAAATGGGCTCAAGGAATTCTTGAGGCTGGAAAAAGGGAACGATCACCGGATGAGCTGCCATCCTCCAAAAGGGATCAACGATCGTTTGCCTCAGTTGCTAAAGACAGCCTTGTGATGGCTATCATAAATAAAGGAGCATTGGACGGTATGGTTCCAAAGCAAAAATGGGGGGAAATTGAGAATGCTTTGTCTGGCGTCTACTCACAGGTGCTGGAAAAGTTTCCCGGCCCAGATCCTCGACACCAAGAGGCTGGTTGGTATCAAGGACGATTTAAGCTAGTCGCATTTGAGGACCAGAGGTCTATAGAATGTTTTAAAGCTGCTCTGATACTAATTGGTGAAGTTTGGGAAGGAGCTGCTCTAGAGTTAGTCGAGAAGAAAGACATACCGGCTAGACCAAGAGCACATGCGTGGATACCTGCAAACCCTCCTGACCCTGAATCTATTTTAAATAGACTGAAACAATGCAATCCAGATCTTCCAACAGCTGATTGGAAGGTTGGCCGATTGGATGAGGTGGATGGGCCAAGACGGCATGCAGTGTTTATATTGAACACTCAGTCTTTGCCACATCTAGCAAAGTCTCAGGGCCGTGTATGTTATGGCTTTCATTATATCCAAATGAAGGTGTATAAAAACGATCAGCTAAAGGATTCAGAAATGGACAAGCCTCTGTCTGAATCAGAAGTAAGCGGATCCTCTTGCGAAGTCGAGGGGGATACCAAGACATTTGAAGACATGGATAGATACCGTATGCGTGAGGAGGCTTCTACTGCCTCAGAACTCACCAAAGTTGAACCTATGGTTATTGCGAGAGTCACCGATATCTCTGAAGAGGACATTCTTGATGACTCGATTGAAGCGGCTGATGTGACGGTTGTTGAAAATCTCGATGGTCCTACGGATCCTCCAGATAAATCTTCATCATTGTAAGGCTGCATGTGCTGCCTTAAAAGTTCTCCTGATGAAAGGGGACATAGATATAGTTCTTATTCAAGAACCATATGTTTATAAAAACAAAATATGTGAATTAAGTACTCCGGGGTTCAAACTATTGCAGTATACTGGTAATGATGTAAATCGAGCCTGTATAATTGCTAAAAACGAGCTCAACTTGTGTCTGCTTCCTTCAATGTGCAATACAGACACTGTCGTTGCAAGTTTAGAAATAGCCAAATGCAAATATTGGGTATCTTCGGTCTACATGGGACATGACAGGGAGATGCCTCCATATGCCGTTAAGACCTTAGTGGAGGAGTCACTGAAAACAAAGACGAAACTCATTATGGGATGCGATGCGAATGCACATCATAGTATATGGGGAAGTAGTGATACTAATGCAAGGGGAGAGTCGCTAATAGAGTTTATTTTGCGTACTAATCTGGTAGTTTGCAACAAGGGAGATGTCCCAACCTTTGTCACTAAAAACAGGCAAGAGGTTTTGGACATCACCTTGGCCTCGCAAGAACTGAATGAAATGATATCTGATTGGCAGGTTTTAAGTGAACACAGCTTCTCAGATCATCGCTACATCAGTTTCAAATTTGATGTTCATATCACCAAGATCATATTTCCGCCAAATGTTAGGAAAGCTGACTGGAATAGGTATAGGGAATCGTTCAATATGATGATACCGGAAATAACAGAGACAAATATGAGAAATGTGCAAGATATCGAACACGCAGTGGAGCGGATTACTAAGGCCTTCAACATCTCACTGAAAGCTGCATGCCCTAGAGGAAATCCAAGGGGGAAACATCGACCACCATGGTGGTCTACGGAATTAAGTAATATGAGGAAATCCTGCAGGAAGCTCTTTAACAAGGCAAAGTCCACCAGAGCCCCTGAGGACTGGGACGCTTACAAGAAGAATCTGAGAGGATACAAGCGAGAACTGAGAAAGGCTCAGCATAACTCGTGGAATGCTTACTGCAGCAGTATTGAGAATACATCCGAGGCATCCAGACTACGGAAGGTTCTAGCATCCACAAACTCCGCTCCAGGTTTCATTAAAACATCGGAGGGCAATTGGACAACGTCCAGTGAGGAGACGCTGGAGGTACTATTGGACACACATTTTCCTGGAAATCAGACGGTTGAACCATGTACTGGCGGTGCCACAGTTGCTCAGCGGTCGTTTCCTGTCGAGGAAATTGTATCGGAAACTAGAATAAGATGGGCGCTAAATAGCTTTGGACCATTCAAATCCCCTGGACCTGATGGAATTACTCCGGCGGAGTTACAAGCTGTAACTGACAAAATTATCCCCTGGTTGTCGGTGATATATAAAGGATGTATCAACTTATCATATATCCCAGGAAAGTGGAGGGAAACAAAAGTCGTCTTCATACCTAAAGCGGGAAAAGCCTCTCACTCGAGGGCGAAGGATTTCCGACCAATCAGCTTATCCTCATTCCTACTTAAGACTCTGGAGAGGATGATAGATATTTATCTTAGAACTAGCATCGATTCAAGTTTGTTCTCGAAACGACAGCATGCATACTCGAAGGGCAGGTCTACTGAGACCGCACTACATGAACTAGTCAGCTTTATTGAAAGCTCACTATCTGTCAAAGAATACACAATCGTGGCATTTCTAGACATCGAAGGGGCGTTCAATAATGTCCATCCGAGCTCGATATTAAATGGACTGACAACTCTGAACGTTGATCCATGTATACTCAGGCTGTTAGACGAACTGCTAATGAAGAGACGTATTTCAGCCACACTAGGACAAGCAAACATACAAAAGTATGTGAACAGAGGCACTCCCCAAGGAGGAGTTCTATCACCTCTTCTTTGGAATGTTGCTATAAATAGCCTTCTGGTTACTCTAGAAAAAGAAAGGATAAAAGTCGTGGCATACGCAGATGATGTAGCTCTGGCAGTCAGGGGAAAATTCCCATCCACAATCAGAGATATTATTCAGAGGGCCCTCCGGATGACTGAACAATGGGCGAAAGACAATGGTCTTGGGGTAAATCCTGCAAAGACAGAATTAGTCATGTACTGCAAAGATCGCAAAACTCCCACGGTTAGGCCTATTTCCTTAGGGGGTATTGAAATTCCCTTTGGTGAATGTGCAAAATACCTTGGCGTTATTTTGGACAGGAAGCTGAACTTTAAGCTTAATATTGAAGAAAGGGCGAGGAAGGCAACATTAGCTTTGTACTCGTGCAAAAAGGCAATAGGAAAAAAGTGGGGACTAAAACCAAAAATTGTGCATTGGCTATACACGGCAGTGGTTAGACCTATAATGCTATATGGTGTTGTAGTCTGGTGGCCGGCACTTCAGAAACCGACTGGTTTAGATAAAGTTCAGCGTATGGCGTGTTTGTGTATTTCAGGCGCATTCAGCAAGACAGGAACAAATTCCCTTAATGTCATGCTGCATCTATTGCCTTTAGACATTTTGGCCAAACAGTCAGCTGCAACAACGGCTGTGCGGTTGCGCGAACTATCGCTGTGGTCGGAAAAAGGTTACGGTCACAGTTCTGTCCTCAAAATAATGTCAGATGTGCCTAACGTAGTGGATTACACTTTGGCGAGTCCACTTTTCGACAAAAAGTTTGAGACTCTAATCCCCAACAGTGAGGCGTGGTGCACACAGACCCCGGGGAATAAAGAATATATAGATTTCTACACTGATGGCTCCAAATTGGATGGACAAGTGGGTTTCGGAGTATATTCTAATGATCTGGAACTTCAAATAGCGAAAAGATTACCTAATCACTGTAGTGTTTTTCAGGCTGAAATATTAGCAATAAGAGAGGTGGCGAATTGGCTGAGAAGTAATGTTCCAAAAAATGTGGGCATTAATATATACTCAGACAGTCAACCTGCAATAAAATCCTTGGACTCTGTGTTCCTCAACTCGAAAACGGCCATCGATTGCCGCAAATCTCTCAATGAGATGGCTGAGCAGTACAATATTCACCTAATATGGGTGCCTGGCCATAGGAACATACCGGGGAACTGCGAAGCGGATGAGTTGGCAAGGCTAGGGACTACCTTACATATTCCAGGGGAACTAGAATTTGTTGGTATGCCCCTAGCTACCTGCAAGCTCATGCTGCGTGAGAAGGCTGTTATGATGGCAAATGTTCGATGGGAGAATTGCAAGGGTTGTAACGACACCAAGCAAATATGGCCCCATTTCAACTTAAACCGCACACTAGATATGCTAATGTTCTCGAGACGTCAGATATCACTCCTGATATCTGCTATAACGGGTCGCTGCCTGATAGGAGATTTTGCAAAAACTATTGGCGCGAAGTATAATGACTATTGTATGAGCTGTCATGATGCGGAGGAAAAAGAATCAATTAAACACCTCTTGTGTGAGTGTCCTGCATTTTGTGTAAAGCGCAAGCAACTTTTAGGAGCATATAGCTTCAGATTACTGGCGGATCTGGAAAACGTTAACTTAAGCAGTCTGCTAATATTTTTGGAACAATCTGGTTGGTTCAACAAAGAAAAATAATCAAGAAGGTTCAGCGGTTAAAACTAGAAGTGCCCATATGTAATAGGTACTTTTAGTTAATGTGGTATCACAATGGACTGAATAGTCTAAGTGAGCCTGAATCTTAATCGGGCTGCCACTTTAACCTAACCTAACCTAAGGGGTACATGTCTATGGGTGCTTTGTGTCAATCTGACTATAGCTCATAGTCAATGTTGCCAGGGAATATGTTTGGTTTACCCTACAAGGACAAAAAAGTTCCCTATTTTCCCATACATTCCCAAACAATTTTCCCTACTATATTTTTCGTTAAATTTAAAAAATTTTACAAAACAAAAATGGTTCTAAGTACTTTATTATCTTAAAACATGAATATGCTAAGTATACAACTTAGAATATAAATTTGTATTACCACCACGGTTGCTACAGTTGGTAGAATTTTACCCAAATTAGTAATCTTTTTTTGTTAAATCTCTATAAAAATAAAATTTTGGAAAAAGTTCCTACAAACAAATTTTTGTGATTAATTTTTCTATAGAAATAAAATTTTGACAATAAATTCTATAGAAATAAAATTTTGAGAAAAAAATTCCACAGAAATAAAATTTTGAGAAAATTTTTTATAGAAAAAATATTTTGAAAAAAAATTTCTATAGAAATACAATTTTGACAAAATGTTGTATAGAAATAAAATGTTGGAAAATTCTCTACAGGAATAAAGTTTACAACACATTGTCAAAGATCAAGCCTTGTTGGCTTCTAATTTCCTCCTCTAGAGCCATCAAAATGTAAAAATTATTACAAATTGTGTTGAGTGAAAATGTCCTACATTGCGGCCCTACGTAACTACAAGACGCTAAATATTAGAAAAACCCTACATATAGGGAATTTCCCCTACTTCTAGCAACACTGGGTGTGTTGATATTGCAACTACGAGGTTAGTATGCCACTAAAATTGAGCCCATTATTAAAAAAGAGAAAATCGTAAAATTAGTGTGGGTAATAAATACAAATTTGTAAAAATCGAGCAATATTCTTATGTAAGAGCTACAAGTACGTATAAGTACGATCGGCTAGTACATCAAAATTTGAAATTTGAGTAACATTGGTTAATAAATAAGAGTACTATGGCCAAATTTGGGAAAATCGAGCGATGCATCTATATGGAAGCTATATCTAAATCTGAACCAATTTGCATAATATTTTGCGGGTTTGATTAATACCACAAAAGGTTACCTTGTGCCAGGTTTGAGTAAGATCAGTTACGAAATGAGGCCTGTATGGTCAAACATAAGGTTATAAGGGCGAATTTTTCAAAATCGGGCGATACATATATGGGAGCTATATCTAAATTTGAACCGATTTCGATGAAATTTTGCACATATAGTTAGTACTATAGAGGACTGGATCTAGCAAACTTTTAGTAAGATCGGTTAATAAATAAGGGTTCTATGGCCAAATTTGGGAAAATCGGGCTATACATATATATGGGAGCTATATCTCAATCTGAACCGATTTCGATGATTTTTTGCACATATAGTTAGTTCTATAGAAGACTACATTTGGCCAAATTTGGGTAAGATCGGTTGATACATAAGGGTTTTATGGCCAAATTTAGAAAAATCGGGCGGTACATATATATGGGAGCTACAGCTAAATCTGAACCGATTTCGATGATTTTTGGCTCATATAGTTAGTGCTATAGAAGATTATAGATTATATTTAGCCAACTTTGAGTAAGATCGGTTGATAAATAAAGGTTTTGTTGCCAAATTTGGGAAAATCGGGCGATACATATATATGAGAGCTATATCTAAATCTGAACCGATTTGGATGAAATTTTGCAGGCTTGAAGGACGATGGAAAAGATTACCTTTTGCCAAATTTGGTGACGATCCGTTTGAAAAAAAGCGCAACGTGACCCCATTTGTCGAAATCGGGCGATATATATATATATATATATATATATATGGGAGCTATATCTAAATTTGATCCGAGTTCTTCCAAATTCAATAGCGTTTGTCCTTGTGCCCAAAAAACTCCCTGTAGCAAATTTCATGAAAATCGGTTAATAATTGCGACCGGAATCCTGTAAACAACAAATACATGGACAGACGGACGGACGGACGGACGGACACCAAGCGCTAGATCGACTCAGGAGGTGATTCTGAGTCGATCGGTATATATTTTATGGGGTCTAAAATCAATATTTCTGGTAGGCACATTTTTTGGCCGATCAAACTTATTATACCCTGACCACTATGTGGTTTAGGGTATAAAAATATATTACTGTAAAATTTTGGCAAAATTTTCTATAGAAATAAAATTTTGACCAAATTTTCTAATAAAAAAATCTATTACTATAAAATTTTGGCAAAATTTTCTATAGAAATAAAATGTTGACTTAAATTTTTAAAGAAATAAAATTATCAATAGAAATAAAATTGTGAAAAAATGTTTGTGTAACAAACAAAATTTTGCAAAATTTTCTATAGAAATAAAATTTTGCAAAATTTTCTATAGAAATAAAATTTAGCAAAATATTCTATAGAAACAAAATTTTGACTCAATTTTCTATAGAAAAAAATCTTTCTATAGTAATAAAACTTTGAATAAGTTTTTTTTTAGAAATAAAATTTTAACAAAAATTGCTATAGAAATAACATTTTGACAAAACTTTTTATAGAAATAACATTTTGACGAAATTTTCTATAAAAAACAACCTTTACTCTCAATATTCCACATATGTATATGGCCTTAAAATAAAATTAAAACAAATAATTTCGATTGTTCGAAATATTTCAAATAAATTGATATGGGCATTAAAATAGATCGATCCAGCTCATCGCTAGTCTAACATTCTAGGAAACATAAAAAATAGCCGTAATTGGAAGTTGATTTTCATTTACAATCATGCTGTACATTGATCGAATGAATAACGCAATGGAAACTAATTTGCGTAAAAACTTCCTTAGTTACAAAAATGTGAAGTGTTTTAAAAAATTTGGTTTAGCCGAAGTCGGAGTCGAGCAAAATTTTTACGACTCCGACTCCAGCAAAATCTTCAGACTCCGACTCCGATACCGGCTCCACAGCCCTGGTAAGGACCACAGCGAGTCAGTAGGGACCCCTAAGATTAGGTGTTCGAGATGCTGGTCAGTAAGGACCATATTGAGTCAATAAGGGCTCCGCGCTCCGCTCAATAAGTTTCAGCAAATATAAACAGATGGGTCAGTAGGGACCCCGTTGAGCCAGAGAAGATTTAAAATTCCAGATGTCAGAGACAGTAAGGGCGCATCATTTGTTTTAAAATGGGCCAGAAAGGACCCCCGGGCCTTTTAGCTCAGTAAGGACCACCGATAGACAATGGGGAATTGATGAATATAACAGGCTCAAATGTATAGCAATATAGCTGAAAAATTATAAGGCAACAACCCTTGGCTCTGCAACCTTATTGTCCAACTTAAGTATAGTGTCCTTTATGACAGGAATCGATTCGGATAACGAGAGCAATGTATAGACCGAGTTATAGTTTCTACATAAAAACGTTAAGTGGATTACCACAAAAAGAAATCGAAATTTTCTTTTTTCTTGAAAAATAAAAAGACAACAAATCTTTATGCTTACGCTAATATTTTTTGTGTGTAATGCCAATACATTCCACCGCAAAAATATCGAATTTTCTTTTTCTTGAAAAATATATGGGCTCTACTGTAGTAGCTAAAGAAATTTCTTCCACAATTTAAAATTGAATTTCCTGTCTTCTGTTTTTTATTTATTACAATTTGTTTGTATAATATGAAATATTTGTTTATATTATCCTATCATGTTTCACAAAAAAAAATGAATAAATAAAAAAACACGAAAATTGAGCTACAAAACGATGATTGAGCTAATGAAGTGAAATATCCTTTATGAATTTATCAGAGTAATGCTCCGTTTGCAATTCGTGTTCGTTAATAAAGAAAATAAATTACCATCAAACAAATAACTTTGCTTCGGTACTTTGTGTTACTGAATTTCCATCACCGTCCGTGCCGTCCTATCTCCACACAAATCCGCCGCTATGGTTTACATGACTGGATGAACGTGAACGTGTGAATGCTTGTGAGTAGGAGGCCACAGACAGGATGGCATTCATATTTGAATGCCATCATTTCACACATTCTTGCCCAAGTGATTTTGCCCCAAAAATGTGTGAATGTTCGTGTCTACGTACATTCCATTATGAGAACTTTTTCCCCGTTTCACATATGATGAGAATAGCATCCCTAAAAGCGATATCATTAATTTTGTGTTCTATACAAAGCGATGAAATAAGCGGAAAATATGAAAGATATTTGACGAAAAGACGATTTCAAAATTTTCTGCTGTAATAGATTCAATTTCTTTGTGTTTTCAAATACACCGGCATATAAGCAGACATCTTTTATCATAATTTGAAAAGTAGCTAAAGAAAAATGTGATATTAAAATGTTACAATATTATTTAGAGCTGTAACAAAACAATTTTTATACATCTAATAGGAGCTTTAAAAAAAGAGGATGAAGGTCTTATATTTACCTATCCTGTCCTGAAAATTATCAAAAACGGCGCTGATTTGCTCCACTTGCCCACAGACATGACAAATTTGATGGCCTAATTACTACACTGATAAAAAAAGTATATTTATCATATGCTCCGGTGTACAGAAATATGAGTTTGGGGGACACAATATTTTTAAGTGCAAACATATAATGTTCTTAAATTAGTATTATTGTGTGGGTGATCATTTCTAAACCGCTCTCTTACAGCTGCCAGATTTACTCCACTGACAGTTCATTTGTTTAAAAATTTACGAAAGCATTTTGATCTATTGCATTCAGCAATAAAGTAATTCGTGATGGAATTCAAGCGTAATTGCTTTATATACGACAGGAAAATCGCAAGTGGCAGCGTTGCATCTCCCTAAGCAAAATATTATTTTTGGATGGGTAGAAACCAACATGTTTGCAGTAAAAATAATGTTTTCTGGCAAAAAAAAATTGTTATTTAAATCAGATACATAATGTCCGAGAAAATAAAATGGTTGCGACAAACATATAACATGTTCACCGTCAAAAAAATATAATTTTGCCCTAGAAGGGGGTCATATTCCTTCTCATATTCCGATATTTCAGGCTCACTTCGGCTATTCAGTCCATTGTGATACCACGGTGGTTATCCCTGAGTGCTGCCCGATTCTATGTTTAGCTCAATGACAAGTGACTTACTTTTTATAGCCGAGTCCGAACGGCGTTCCACATTGCGGTGAAACCACTCAGACAAGCTTTGAAACTCTCAGAAATGTGACCAGCCTTACTGAGAGGGGATAGTCCACCGCTGAAAAACTTTTTGGTGTTCAGTCGAAACACGATGCCATGTATGCAAAGCGGGCATGCTAAACATTGCACCACGGTGGACCTTCTCTGGGCGAATGATCCGAAAATTGAAGTCCAGACTCTCGAAATCCACGCCGTAGAGGTAGAAAACTTGCTCGTGGGTTGAACATATTGTACCATAAGACATATTGGACAAGTATATACGGCCGTAAGTTCGGCCAGGCCGAATCTTATGTACCCTCCACCATGGATTGCATAGAAACGTCTAATAAAGACGTTCATCCACAATTAAATTACATGGGTTGCGGCCGATGGCAAGGCATCTTAAAACTTCTTAACATCATCTTCTATATTGTAAGTTATACCATGCGGAATATATAGTAAACAAAAGAAAGGTCGATTAAATACATATGTATTCAGTTCTGGACCGAAATACATAGAGGACAAATAATTACAATTACCGATATGAACTTTTGTGCGGTAATTATAGAGCCAGAATTGAAATATCGGGGTCGCTTTATATAGCTATATACAATATAGCTATATACAATTATGGTCTACCAAAAATTGCAGATTTTTTACTGTTTGGTAGACTTCTTGATGTTTTGGACGATTTTTCAAAATATTCCTCTCCAACTATGAAATGCTTCATACATTTTCTATAGAAATAACATTTTGAAAAAATTTTCTACACAAATAAAATTCTGACAAAATTTGCTATAGAAATAAAATGTTGACAACATTTTCTATAGAAATAAATTTTTAACAAAATTTTGTATAGAAATTATACTTTGACAAAATTTCCTAAATACATAAAATGTTGGCAAAATTTTCTATAGAAAAAAAATTTTTACAAAATTTTCTATAGAAATATAAAATTTTGACAAATTTTTCTATAGAAATTTAAAATTTTTACAAAATTTTCTATGGCAATACAATTTTGGTAGATTATTTTTGGCTCGAGTGGCAATTGTGATTTTTCTGTGATTGGAGATCGGTTTATTTGGGGGCTATATGTAATATAGATCGATACGGACCAATTTTGGCATGGTTGTTATCGGCCATACACTAGCGAAATGTACCAAATTTCAACCGGATCGCATGAATTTTGCTCCTCCAAGAGGCTCGCAGGTCAAATCTGGGGACCGGTTATATGGGGGCTATATATAATTATAGACCGATATAGACCAATTTTTGCATGGTTGTTAGAGATCATATACTAACACCACGTACTAAGTTTCAAACGGATCGGATGAATTTGGCTCCTCCAAGAGCTTCCGGAGGTCAAATCTGGGGATCGGTTTAAATAAGGGCTATATATAATTATGGACCAATTCTGACTTGGCCATATACTAACACCGCGTACCAAATTTCAACCAGATCGATTGAAATTTGCTTCTCTTTGAGCTCTGCAAGCCAAATCTTGGGATCGGTTTATATGGGGCCAAATATAATTATGGACCGATGTGGACCGATTTTTGCATGGTTGTTAGAGACTATATACCAAAACCATGTGCCAAATTTCAGCCGGATCGGATAAAATTTGCTTCTCTTTGAGGCTCTGCAAGCCAAATCTGGGGATCGGTTTATATGGGGGCTTTATATAATTATGGACCGATATGGACCGATTTTTGCATGGTTGTTAGAGACCATATACCAACACCATGTACCAAAATTCAGCCGGGTGGGATGAAATATGCTTCCTTAGAGGCTCCGCAATCCAAATCTGGGGGTACGTTTATATGGGGGCTATGCGTAAAAGTGAGCCGATATGGCCCATTTACAATATCATCCGACCTACATCAATAACAACTACTTGTGCCAAGTTTCAAGTCAATAACTTGTTTCGTTCGGAAGTTAGCGTGATTTTAACAGACGGACGGACGGACATGCTTAGATCGTCTCAGAATTTCACCACAACCCAGAATATATATACTTTATGGGGTCTTAGGTTTTAGGTTTAGGTTAGGTGGCAGCCCGATGTATCAGGCTCACTTAGACTATTCAGTCAATTGTGATACCACATTGGTGAACTTCTCTCTTATCACTGAGTGCTGCCCGATTCCATGTTAAGCTCAATGATAAGGGACCTCCTTTTTATAGCCGAGTCCGAACGGCGTTCCACATTGCAGTGAAACCACTTAGAGAAGCTTTGAAACCCTCAGAAATGTCACCAGCATTACTTAGGTGGGATAATCCACCGCTGAAAAACTTTTTGGTGTTCGGTCGAAGCAGGAATCGAACCCACGACCTTGTGATGCAAGGCAGGCATGCTAACCATTGCACCACGGTGGCTATGGGGTCTTAGAGCAATATTTCGATGTGTTACAAACGGAATGACAAAATTAATATACCCCCCATCCTAGGATGGACGGTATAAAAATGAACTTGTACCAAAGACATTGATATTCCAAGAGCCAACAGATGCACAAAACAATGTTAGAGAGCAAAATTTCTAAGGATGAGATTTGCTCTTCCAGGAGTCTCCGTAAGACAAATCTGGGGATTGCTTTATATGGGGACTCTATATAATTATGGGCCGATATGGACTAATTTTTTAGATGGTTGTTAGAAGGCATATACTAACATTATGTACCAAATTTTAAGCGGATCGAATGAGATTTGCTCTTCCAGGAGTCTCCGTAAGATAAATCTGGGGATCGGATCATATGGAAGCTATATATAATTATGAATCGATATTGACTAAATGTTACATGGTACTAACATCACTTATCAAATTGCTAAATATGGGGGTCGGTTCATATGGGGGCTATATCTAAAAGTGGTGCGATATGGTCCATTTTGCAATACCGTCCAACCTACAATAAAAGCAACTACTTGTGCCAAGTTTCAAGGCCATATTTAGCGTTATTTCAACAGACGGACAGATCTAGATAGATCGATTCGTTATGGGTCTGCGAAAAATATTTCGATATATAAAAATACCACAGTATCGATCATCTCAACATAGTGCTTCAATCCCACACAACGAATGGACAAAAATAGAAGGAGGCATCGTAAGAAAACGAAACTTTGAAGGGCCTTATTGATGGCCACAACAAAGACAAATGCGAAGTTTGGTTCCCTCGAACCACTCGTTCCCGTACCTCCCAGACAAAAGTATCAAAATTAGCTGATTGCTTATAAGGGTGAGATAACACAGTTAGCAAAATGTCTGTCATTTTCGAACGGTTATAGGTCACTTTTTGAAATTTTGTACGGTTAGAGTCGAGTTATTGACCAAGTATCACTAGTTGGACCGAGACCTTACTGACAGGCCTCCACATAAACTAAAATTGATAACTCAAACAAAATAAACTTAAACATAAAGCGCAATACATGACAAAAACTCGTCCATCCAAAATCATTTCGTTGTTATCAATGAGGGACTATTACCCAAAAAAATATACTCCGAAATCAGGATTTTATTTTTTGATTCAATAATATACTCTATAAGCAACCAAAAAAATATTGTGAGAACAACATTTAGAGATATAATTTTTTTGGCATACTTTGTGACATATGCTTTTTGGGTAGAAAAATTCCAACAATTTTCAAAATTTTAATTGGTTCAAATTTATTTTTGTTTTGGGTTTAGTTCAAAAACCACCACTAATACCTACAAAAAAATATTTAACTTGGCAAAAAACAACAATTCTTAACCGATCCTAAAATTTGATGTTATTCCTGAAATTCCTGATTTTGAAAAATAGAGTAAACAAGTATATACGCCCGTAAGTTCGGCCAGGCCGAATCTTATGTACCCTCCACCATGAATTGCGTAGAAACTTCTACGAAAGACTGTCATCCACAATTACTTGGGTTGTGGTAATACTTACCGATAGCAAGGTATCTTAAAACTTCTTAACATCGTTTTCTAAATTGTGAGTTAGACAAAAAAGGTATGTATAGGTAAGTCTAGAAATAATTACGAATCGATATGGACTTTTTCACGGTACATAGAGAGCCAGAATTGAAATATGGGGGTCTCTTATATGGGGGCTATATGCAATTATGAACTTGATATGGACCAATTTTTGTGTGATTGGGGATCGATTTATCTGAGGGCTATATATATAACTATAGACCGATATGGACCTAGTTAGGCATCGTTGTTAACGGCTATATACTAGCACAATGTAACAAATCTCAAGTGACTCGGATGAAATTTGCTCCTCCAAGAGGCTCCCAAACCTAATTTCGGGATCGGTTTATATGGGGGCGATATATATTATTATAGACTGATATGGACCACTTTTGGCATGGTTGTTAAATATCATATACTAACGCCACGAACCAAATTTCAACCGAATCGGATGAATTTTGCTCTTCCAAGGGGCTCTGGAGGTCAAATCTGGGGATCGGTTTATATGGGGGCTATGTATAATTATGGACCGATGTGGACCAATTTTAGCATGGTTGTTAGAGATCATATGCTAACATCATGTACCAAATTTCAGCCGGTTCGGATGAAATTTGCTTCCCTTAGAGGCTCCGCAAGCCAAATCGGAGATTGGCTTATATGGGGGCTATATATAATTATGGACCGATGTGAACCAATTTTTGCATGGTTATTAGAGACTATATACTAACACCATGTACCAAATTTCAGCCGGATCGGATGAAATTTACTTATCTTAGAGGACCCGCAAGCCAAATCGGGGGATCGGTTGATATGGGAGCTATATATAATTATGGACCGATGTGGATCAATTTTTGCATAGTTATTAGAGACCATATACCATGTACCAAATTTCAGCCGGATCGGATGAAATTTGCTTCTCTTAGAGGCTCCGTAAGCCAAATCTGGGGATCGGTTTATATGGGGGCTATATATTGTTAGAGATCATATGCTAACATCATGTACCAAATTTCAGCCGGATCGGATGAAATTTGTTTCTCTTAGAGGCTGCGCAAGCCAAATCGGGGGACCGGTTTATATGGGGGCTATATATAATTATGGACCGATGTGGACCAATTCCTACATAGTTATTAGAGACCATATACTTACACCATGCACCAGCACCATGCATTCAGCCGGATCGGATGAAATTTGCTTCTTTTAGAGATTCCGTAAGCCAAATCTGGGGATCGGTTTATATGAGGGCTATATATAATTATGGACCGATGTGCACAAATTTTTGCATAGTTATTAGAGACCATATACTTATACCATGTACCAAATTTCAGCCGGATCGGATGAAATTTGCTTCTTTTAGAGATTCCGTAAGCCAAATCTGGGGATCGGTTTATATTAGGGCTATATATAATTATGGACCGATGTGCACCAATTTTTGCATAGTTATTAGAGACCATATACTTACACCATGTACCAAATTTCAGCCGGATCGGATGAAATTTGCTTATCTTAGAGGATCCGCAAGCCAAATCTGGGGGTCCGTTTATATGGGGGCTATACGTAAAAGTGGACCGATATGGCCCATTTGCAATACTATCCGACCTACATCAATAACAACTACTTGTGCCAAGTTTCAAGTTGATAGCTTGTTTCCTTCGGAAGTTAGCGTGATTTCAACAGACGGACGGACGGACGGACATGCTCAGATCGACTCAGAATTTCACCACGACCCAGAATATATACTATATATATACCCCCATCCTATGGTGGAGGGTATAAAAATAAAGTGTTTTACTTTGTTGCATTACATATCAACCAACATAACATATATTTTACATGTAACCGCATCTCATTACAATTTGCATTACCTATATTAAAACTATCATTAAACGTTACACTGAAAAAACAGTGAACCCACCAGGAAGACACATTTAGTTAATTTTAGAAAATGTTTAATATTTGTAGAAAATTTTAACTAAACAGTATTACAAACGCTGACATCACGCCGATATCGCAAAAATACGTAAATATTTTTCGACAAATTCAAGAAAATTTATTAGACATAATTATTTTTTTTTCACTTCTTAAAGAAAAGTTTGTAGTTTGAAGGAAAAAATTTGGAGTTCAAAATTGCAAGAATGTCTTTAGAGACATACGAAGTTCATGATGGGCGAATTTGTAGTAAAATTTACAAATTGAAAGAAATAATGAACTATTTTGTGAGAAGTACGAATTTAGTAAAACTTTTTACTTCATTTGTGTATAATTTTTTACCGTTTTTTAATTCATTTAACTAACGTACGCAAAAAATTATTAGAGTAAAGGAAACTTTCTCCATATATAATAATTCCATGGACTAAAGTTAAATTGGCTTTAGTGAATAAAATTCCAAATAAACCCGAATTTATTGTTGCAACCATTATCCCAATTTTTATACCCACCACCATAGAATGGTGACGGGGGTATAATAAGTTTGTCATTCCGTTTGTAACACATCGAAATATCGATTTCCGACTATATAAAGTATATATATTCTTGATCAGGGAGAAATTCTAAGACGATATAACGATGTCCGCCTGTCCGTCTGTCCGTCTGTCTGTCTGTCTGTCTGTCTGTTGTAATCACGCTACAGTCTTCAATAATGAAGCAATCGTGCTGATATTATGCACAAGCTCGTCTTTTGTCTGCAGGCAGGTCAAGTTCGAAGATGGGCTATATCGGTCCAGGTTTTGATATAGTCCCCATATAAACCGGCCTCCCGATTTGGGGTCTTGGGCTTAAAGAAATCGTAGTTTTTATCCAATTTGCCTGAAATTTGAAATCTAGAGGTATTTTATGACCATAAAGAGGTGTGCCAAAAATGGTGAGTGTCGGTCCATATTTTGGTATAGCCCCCATATAGACCGATCTACCGATTTTACTTTTTGGGCTTATAGAAACCGCAGTTTTTATCCAATTTACTTGAAATTGGAAATCTAGAGGTATTGTAGGACCAAAAATACGTGTGCCAAAAATTGTGAGTATCGGTCCATATTTTGGTATAGCCCCCATATAGACCGATCTCCCGATTTTGCTTCTTGGGTTTATAGAAACCGCAGTTTTTATTAAATTTACCTGAAATTGGAAATCTAGAGGTATTGTAGGACCACAAATACGTGTGCCAAAAATTGTGGGTATCGGTCCATGTTTTGGTATGGCCCCATATAAAACGACCTCCCGATTTGGGGTCTTGGGCTTATAGTAACCGTAGTTTTTATCCAATTCGCCTGAAATTGGAAATCTAGAGGTATTTTAGGACCATAAAGAGGTGTGCCGAAAATGGTGAGTATAGGTCCATATTTTGGTATAGCCACCATATAGACCGGTTTTACTTCTTGGGCTTCTAGAATCCGAAGTTTTTATCCTATTTGCCTGAAATTTGAAATCTAGAGGTATTTTCGGGTCATAAAGAGGTGTGCCGAAAACGTTGAGTATCGGTCCATATTTTAGTATAGCCCCCATAAGAACTATCCCCCGATGTAACTCCTTGTGTGTCTAGAAACCGTAGTTTTTATCTGATTTGCCTGAAATTGTAAATATTCTGGTATTTTAGGCTCACAAAAACGTGTATCGGATTAAGTTTTTATCGGTCCATTGTTAATGCCTCCATATAGACCGACTTCACTTCTTGAGGGTGTAGAAGGCGCACTGATCATGAAAATCAATGTAAAATTCCCCAGATTTAAGATTTCAAATCGAGACGTTATTTTATAATTTTCTTGCACACTTACAGGAGATGTTAATGATTCCTCTAAAACTCAAACAAAAATGGTTCTTATAAATCCAGAATCTGATATAGTCTTCATAGGTGAAATCTTTAAATTTATCTTCGGGAAGTGTCCTCACGTCCTCCTGAAATTTAAAAGGAAACCCGAATATTTGGTTCATGGTGGTGGGTATTTAAGATTCGGCCCGGCCGAACTTAGTGCTGTATATACTTGTTTTTATTGAATTTTCAGTGTCCTAAGAAAACTTTGTCTAAAATTTCGTTCTACTTGTGGCGTACATACACATCTAACAATGAAAAACTAATACAATAATTTATTTTATCCTTAATTGTTGTTTATATAGAAAGCATGTGAAAAAAAATCTTTAATTCATTGTTAATTTCTATTTTCCATTACAGATATGGAATCGAAGAACATTTGGATACTTGCAATAGTCTATTCAGCGATCCAACATTTTGCCTCATCTTCAACACCCTGTAAGTGAAGCCAACTGAATTTCAAAAAGAGAAACTTATAAACACATGCGATACATTCTATTGGCCTGCTGGCCATAACGAGACACCCAATTCCATGAAGGACTCCATTGAAATCATTTGAAATTTAATTGTGTGCCATCTATTTGTCATTCCAGTGAAAAGGCCTCGAGCTGGAGATCCTTTTGATACATTTCCAAAAAATTTCTGGCAAGAATTTTCATCGCCCTTCACCGATACGCCAGAGGATGAAGAGCTCGAAGTGACTGAAACAACCACCCACGAACCATTTCCATTTTTTGCTGATCCCTATACAACGGTGAATGTTAGCACCCAACTGGGGGCAAGAGTCTACCTGCATTGTCGAGTCAACGATTTGCAGGGAAAAACAGTAAGTAAACCTATTGTCCAAATAAATGTCTGACTTATTGTTCCATGGAAAGCATGGTGCGTGAGGGGAAGGAGAAAAAAAACGTCTTTGGGAAAACTTTGAAGTGAACATTCATGTTTTTGTTTGATTTGATTTTATTACATCGTCAGAACATATTTCAAAAATTTAACAAATATTTCCATTTAAATTCTCGTAACAGGGACAAACAATGTCTTCGAAAATGCCAATGCCAATGGTGTCAATACATACAGATTGTCATTTTTAATGGGCCACATGGTTTGCATTACCCTTCGGAGAGTGATGCTAGTCTTTGCCTTTTTGCGCCCGCAGATTTAATATCAATATAATTAAAATATATTTGCCTAAACTTGAAGAACATATATATATAACAGGTTGGCTGATAAGTCCCCGGTGTGACACATAGATGGCGTCGCTAGTATTAAATGCATATTATAGAGAGTCTTTTGTGAAGCAATTTTTGTTATTGTGAAAAAAATGAAAAAAAAGGAATTTCGTGTTTTGATAAAATACTGTTTTCTGAAGAAAAAAATACGGTGGAAGCAAAAACTTGGCTTGATAATGAGTTTCCGGACTCTGCCCCAGGGAAATCAACAATAATTGATTGGTATGCAAAATTCAAGCGTGGTGAAATGAACACGGAGGACGGTGAACGCAATGGACGCCCGAAAGGGGTGGTTACCGACGAAAACATCAAAAAATCCACAAAATGATTTTGAATGACCGTAAAATGAAGTTGATGGAGATAGCAGATGCCTTAAAGATATCAAAGGAACGTGTTGGTCATATCACTCATCAATATTTGGATATGCGGAAGCTCTGTGCAAAATGGGTGGCGCGCGAGCTCACATTTGACCAAAAACAACAACGTGTTGATGACTCTGAGCGGTGTTTGCAGCTGTTCACTCGTAATACACCCGAGTTTTTCCGTCGATATGTGACAATGGATGACTCCTCAGTCCAATCACTACACGCCTGAGTCCAATCGACAGTCGCCTGAGTGGAAAGCGACCGGTGAACCGTCTCCGAAGCGTGGAAAGACTCAAAAGTCCGCTGGCGAAGTAATGGCCTCTGTTTTTTGGGATGCGCATGTAATAATTTTTATCGATTATCTTGAGAAGGGAAAAACCATCAACAGTGACAACTATATGGCGTTATTAGAGCGTTTGAAGGTCGAAATCGCGGCAAAACGGCCCCATATGAAGAAGAACAAGTATATACAGCAGTAAGTTCGGCCGGGCCGAATCTTAAATACCCACCACCATGAACCAAATATTAGGGTTTCCTGTGAAATTTCAGGAGGACTTGAGGACTTGAGGACACTTCTCGAAGATAAATTTAAAGATTTCACCTATGAAGACTATATCAGATTCTGGATTTATAAGAACCATTTTTGTTTGAGTTTTAGAGGAATCATTAACATCTCTTGTAAGTGTGCAAGAAAATTATAAAATAACGTCTTGATTTGAAATCTTAAATCTGTAGAAGTAAAATCTGGAAATTTTACATTCAAGCAATTTTCATGATCAGTGCGCCTTCTACACCCTGAAGAAGTGAAGTCGGTCTATATGGAGACATTACCAAATGGACCGATAAAAACTTAATCCGATACACGTTTTTGTGAGCCTAAAACACCAGAATATTTACAATTTCAGGCAAATCGGATAAAAACTACGGTTTCTAGAAACCGAAAGAGTTAAATCGGGAGATCGTCGTTTTCGTTTTCGGCACACCTCTTTATGACCCGAAAATACCTCTAGATTTCCAATTTCAGGCAAATATGATAAAAACTTCGGATTCTAGAAGCCCAAGAAGTAAAATCGGGAGATCGGTCTATATGGGGGCTATACCAAAACATGGACCGATACTCACAATTTTTGGCACACGTATTTGTGGTCCTACAATACCTCTAGATTTCCAATTTCAGACAAATTGGATAAAAACTACGGTTTCTATAAGCCCAAGACCCCAAATCGGGAAGTCGTTTTATATGGGGACCATACCAAAACATGGACCGATACGCCGTTTTGCCGAGATTTCGACCTTCAAACGCCCCAATAACACCATATAATAGTCACTGTTGATGGTTTGTCCCTTCTCAAGATAATCGATAAAAATTATTCCATACGCATCCCAAAAAACAGAGGCCATTACAAGAAGTAAAATCGGGAAATCGGTCTATATGTGGGCTATACCAAAATATGGACCGATACTCACCATTTTCGGCACACCTCTTTATGGTCCTAAAATACCTCTAGATTTCCAATTTCAGACAAATTGGGTAAAATCTACGGTTCTATAAGCCCAAGAAGTAAAATCGGGAGATCGGTCTATATGGGGGCTATACCAAAACATGGACCGATACTCACAATTTTTGGCACACGTATTTGTGGTCCTACAATACCTCTAGATTTCCAATTTCAGGTAAATTGAATAAAAACTGCGGTTTCTATAAGCCCAAGAAGTAAAATCGGGAGATCGGTCTATATGGGGGCTATACCAAAACATGGACCGATACTCACAATTTTTGGCACACGTATTTGTGGTCCTACAATACCTCTAGATTTCCAATTTCATGTAAATTGAATAAAAACTGCGGTTTCTATAAGCCCAAGAAGTAAAATAGGGAGATCGGTCTATATGGGGGCTATACCAAAACATGGACCGATACTCACCATTTTTGGCACACCTCTTTATGGTCATAAAATACCTCTAGATTTCAAATTTCAGGCAAATTGGATAAAAACTACGATTTCTATAAGCCCAAGACCCCAAATCGGGAGGTCGGTTTATATGGGGACTATATCAAACCCTGGACCGATATAGCCCATCTTCGAACTTGACCTGCCTGCAGACAAAAGACGAGTTTGTGCAAAATTGCTTCATTATTGAAGACTGTAGCGTGATTACAACAGACAGACAGGCAGACAGACAGACAGACGGACAGACGGACATCGTTATATCGTCTTAGAATTTCTCCCTGATCACGAATATATATACTTTATATAGTCGGAAATCGATATTTCGATGTGTTACATACGGAATGACAAACTTATTATATCCCCGTCACCATTCTATGGTGGTGGGTATAAAAAAGTGTTATTTCACCAAGACAACGCACCGTGCCACAAGTCATTGAGAACGATGGAAAAAATTCATGAATTGGGCTTCGAATTGCTTCCCCACCCACCGTATTCTCCAGATCTGGCCCCAGCAACTTTTTCTCGTTCTCAGACCTCAAAAGGATGCTCGCAGGGAAAAAATTGGAAGGTCGTTATAATCAAAGATAATAAAAGAGGAAGATGGGAGATTGGCCTGCGTCATACCAAATGTTGCATTTACCAGATTAGTTTAATACATGTTTGTAATCTTTTAGTTGTTTTTAGTTTTTATTTTTTAAATGAAAAATGTAATTTTCCTAATGAAACAATGTTAAATTTTAGGCAACAACAAAGAAAATTACATTTTCCCCTTTATGGAAATTTAGTTCGTGCTCTTAATTTATTTTTATTTGCATTTTAATGCTATGTCAATACTTGTCGTATACGCGATTGGTTCGAGTATTAAACTAATGTGGTAAATGGTTTGATGTGCTCAGTAGCCAATCTCCCATCTTCCTCTTCTATAATCTTTGGTTATAATCGTTGTATCGCTCTTGAAGGGAACTATGTTGAATAATAAAAACGAATTTTGACAACAAAAAAATCTGTTTTTCTTTGTTAGACCGGGGACTTATCAGCCAACCTGTTACCAGTAAAAATTTGTGATTGTAATCAAAATGTATCGAGTACCCAAACAGAGCTAATATGATTTAAATATTGTTATAGTCTCACAGAAGTAGAACTAAAATTAATACCATTAAAATAATATGAAATTCAAGTGAAATAAAGCGTTTAAGTTTGCTAAATTTCAATCAAACATATAACTTTTGATACAAAAAAAATTTAGCCTTTTTATACCCTCCACCATAGGATGGGGGTATATTAACTTTGTCATTCCGTTTGTAACACATCGAAATATTGCTCTAAGACCCCATAAAGTATATATATTCTGGGTCGTGGTGAAATTCTGAGTCGATCTAAGAATGTCCGTCCGTCCGTCCGTCTGTCCGGCTGTCCGTCCGTCTGTGGAAATCACGCTAACTTCCGAACGAAACAAGATATCGACTTGAAACTTGGCACAAGTAGTTGTTATTGATGTAGGTCGGATGGTATTGAAAATCGGCCATATCGGACCACGTTTACGTATAGCCCCCATATAAACCGATCCCCAAATTTGGCTTGGGGAGCCTCCCGGAGCAGCAAAATTCATCCGATCCGGTTGAAATTTGGTACCTGATGTTAGTATACGGCCTCTAACAACCATGCAAAAATTGGTCCATATCGGTCCATAATTATATATAGCTGCCATATAAACCGATCCCCAGATTTGACCTCCGGAGCCTCTTGGAGGAGCAAAATTCATCCGATCCGGTTGAAATTTAGTACGTAGTCTTAGTATACGGTCTCTAACACCCATGCAAAAATTGGTCCATGTCGGTCCATAATTATATATAGCCCCCATATAAACCGATCCCCAGATTTGACCTCCGGAGCCTCTTGGAGGGGAAAAATTCATCCGATCCGGTGGAAATGTGGTCCCTGATGTTAGTATACGGTCTCCAACAACCATGCAAAAATTGGTCCATATCGGTCCATAATTATATATAGCCCCCATATAAACCGATCCCCAGATTTGACCTCCGGAGCCTCTTGGAGGGGAAAAATTCATCCGATCCTGTTGAAATTTGGTACCTGATGTTAGTATATGGCCTCTAACAACCATGCAAAAATTGGTCCATATCGGTTCATAATTATATATAGCTCCCATATAAACCGATCCCCAGATTTGAACTCCGGAGCCTCTTGGAGGAGCAAAATTCATCCGATCCAATTGAAATTTAGTACGTGGTGTTAGTATATAGTCTCTAACAACCATGCAAAAATTGGTCCATATCGGTTCATAATTATATATAGCTCCCATATAAACCGATCCCCAGATTTGACCTCAGGAGCCTCTTGGAGGAGCGAAATTCATCCGATCCAGTTGAAATTTGGTACATGGTGTTAGTATATGGTATCTAACAACCATGCAAAAATTGGTCCATATCGGTCCATAATTATATATAGCAAAAGTCATCCGATGCGGTTGAAATTTGGTACATTTTGTCAATATATGGCCTCTAACAGCCATGTAAAAATTGGTCAATATCGGTCTTTAGTTATATATAGCCGATGACTTATTACACAAAAATTGGTCCATATCGCCAAAAATAATCTACCAAAACTTTATTTCCATAGAAAATTTTGTCAAATTTTATTACTATAGAAAGTTGTGTCAAAATTTCATTTCTATAGAAAGTTTTGTCAAACGTTTATTTCTATAGAAATGTTTGTCAAAATTTTATTTCCATAGAAAGTTTTGTCAAAATTTTATTTTTATAGAAAATTTTGTAAAAAATTTATTTCTGTGGAAAATTTTGCCAACATTTTATTTCTATACAAAGTTTTGTCAACATTTGACTTCCATAGAAAATTTTGTCAACATTTTATTTCTATACAAAATTTTGTCAAGTTTTTATTTCTATAGAAAATTTTGTCAAAATTTTATTTCTATAGAAAATATTGTCAAGTTTTCATTTCTATAGAAAATTTTGTCAAACTATATTATATACGTATTTAATCGGCCTTTTTTTGTTTAATATATACCCCGTATGGGCTAACTTACAATTTAGAAGACAGTGTTAAAAAGTTTTACGATACCTTGCCATCGGCAAATGTTATCGCAACCCAAGTAATTCGATTGTGGATGACAGCCTTTAGTAGAAGTTCCTACGCAATCCATGGTGGAGGGTACATAAGATTCGGCCTGGCCGAACTTACGGCCGTATATACTTGTTTCCAGCTATTTTTTTAAATTTTTTAGCTTTTGTTTGCTTTTTTTTGGCAAATCTAGCGGTTTTTGGTGAAACAATTCTGGCAACGCTGAATATAGAAGACAATGTAAAGAAGTACCTTGCCATCGGTAACTGTTACCACAACCCAAGTAACATAGTTCGATTGTGAATGACAGTCCTTAGTAGAAGTTTGGTGGAGGGTACATAAGATTTGGCTTTGCCAAACTTTCGGTTGTATTTACTTGTTTTTATTGGTGTTATCACAATGGACCGAATATCTATTTAGCCTTAATTAACTATGTGCCTAAGTCTATAGCCCATAGCCTTACCAAAATGGACTA
The DNA here is from genome assembly GCF_050003625.1 of Haematobia irritans. Taxonomy (NCBI): domain Eukaryota; kingdom Metazoa; phylum Arthropoda; class Insecta; order Diptera; family Muscidae; genus Haematobia; species Haematobia irritans. The sequence goes on along the minus strand of NC_134399.1, from coordinate 69,514,175 downwards.
ATGGACTAATCATAATATTTGTACACAGGTTAAACCCAAATTAAATGTATTTGACCATTGAAAACGATGTCAAATAAATTCCGTAACAAATTGAAATGTCATGGAATGTATACGACATTTCCAACAACAAAAAAACAAAATTTTACATACACCAAAATACTTATAGGGATAGAAAGATAACTAATTGTGGTTGTTCAACATTTGAATACTGTAGCCAACATGGCCTTAATTAATAGTTGACATGGTTCAATAAAATCTCTTCCATGTTCATTTCCTGTGGCTAATTTACCATGCTAGATAACGATAATTATTGCCACCGAATGTAGACAAGTGAATCTAATTGGAAACTAAATGCAATCAAACAAATATGATGTTGGCGGAGATAGACGATAATAGTTTCGATGAAGGTGTTTGAATAATTTCCACACAATTACCCAAAATGGCATCTGATATCAAGAGACACAAACATACAAACAGACACACACACACACTGACACATACCTATGCACATATAATAGATTTTATGTTATATGTTAGTTGACGCTTTGGGAAAATCATCGACTGTAAATTGGCCATGTTAGATAAACAATTTAGGGAAAACTAGAGACCACCAAGGCAAATCTCTCTCTACCTCTAAATCGCTTTCTCTCTCTGTCTCTCTTACTCGTTAATTTGTCAATTTTCCTGCCAGCATGAAACTCCATAATATGATGTTTGATGTTCAAATATTTTCTAATAGCCATTTAATAAACGCATCAAATCAAATCAATACTCCATTGAACCCACATTCAAGTAGCCCCAAGGCATGCCAAAGCGCCAAGCGTTCAAAGTATCAATGTCCGCCCAGGCAAAACCCACTTAGTCATGGTATGGCATTGATGTGGGTCTATGAATTTTGTGTGGTTGCAATATTTCATGGCACAGAGTCCAGTATTTTAATTGTTTGAATTTTTGTGGTTTCTCTATAGTGATTCTCTGAACGAAAAAGCTATCCATCTCGTCTATGTTTATCTAAGCTCTTGAGGTATAAACTTCAATTGGTATAGTATGTGTGGGTGTTTATTTAGAGTTTTGTTGTATTTTAGCTTCGGGTGACAAGTGGCTGAAATTCTATTGTTTTGGTATTTTAATTCAAACTGAGGTTAGTAAACTAGATTGTGCGTACTATGTCCATGTAGTATCCACACTGAAAAAAAAGCATACTCGGTTCCAAAGATTTTGTCTTTACTTTAAAAAATTTGGTATTGATTCCGAGCCAAAGAAGCGGAGAATACAAGTAAGGATACTTTTAAGACACAATTCTCTTTTAAATTTAGGTTTTGTGTACTTGCTTCTAGGAAGCAAATTTTAATTTTTCGCTTTCTCAGCTTTTTTTCTTCATATGCTATCAAAGTCCTTTAAAAACGAGTTAACGGCAAGTTAACATGTCCTATATTTGAACGATTTTTTGCTTTCTAGTAAAGATGCAAAAAGACAACAAATTTAAAGACAATTTCATTAAGTTTAAAGAATTTTTCTGAATTATTAAAGTCAAGTTGACCTTAGCCTATAAATTTTTTCTTTCATGTTAAGATACCCATTTTTAAGTCAAATAACTTAATTATAAGGACAATACGACTTCATTGAAAAGTTTATCGACTTTTGGACAAGGAAAATAACTTTATTTTAGAGAAATGCGTCTTCTATGCTAAGCAAAATTTGTATTCGTATTTTAAAGACATGAAATCTTTGACCTCACGACAATATTTTTTTCAGTGCACAATCAAATTAAGTTTTAGATGAAGGCAGATGGTGACTTTTTTTATTGACCAACACATACACACAAAAAAAATTCACTTATTTTATGAGTAGTGCTCCCAAAAATTTTCCAAACACGGAATTCATAAATTGTTAGATCTCTTCCTTACCATCACGATTACAAACTATACGCAATACTAATTTGTTCAAAAAAGAAATATTTAAAATATTTACTTCAAGAAAATAATATATATTGTTTTTAATTAAAAAATTTTGTTGTATGTAAATTTTTTCACTTTTTATGTTATCCTTTATTTATTATATTATGTTAATATCTTCTAAATATAATTTATACATTTTTATTTTTGTTGCATATAACATTTGGAATACGACAAGAGGGTACTTCCAATTATAAGATTTAAGACTTTATTGTAGTAGCTTTACGAAATCAATAAATAAAATAAAAATAATCTAATAAACCATAAGTTCGGCCAGGCCGAATCTTTTGTACCCTCCATCATGGATTGCACAGAAACTTCTACTAAAGACTGTCATCCACAATCGATTTACTTGGGTTGTGGAATTACTTACCGATGGCAAGGTGTCTTAAAACTTCTTAACATCGTCTTCTAAATTCTAAAAGTTAGTCCACACGTGGTATATATTAGACAAAACAAGTATATACGGCCGTAAGTTCGGCCAGGCCGAATCTTATGTACCCTCCACCATGGATTGCATAGAAACTTGTACTAAAGACTGTCATCCACAATCGAAGTAATTGGGTTGCGGTAACACTTGCTGATGGCAAGGTATCTTAAAACTACTTTCTTTTTCTATAGCAATAAAATTTTGACAAAATTTTCTACAGAAATAAAATCTAGACAAAATGTTCTATAGAAATAAAATGTTGGCAAAATTTTGTATAGTAATAAAATGTTGACAAAATTTTCTATAATAATAAAATTTTGACAAAATTTTCTATAGAAATAAAATTGTGGTAGATTATTTTTGGGGATCGGCTATATATAACTATAGACCGATACGGACCAATTTTGGCATGGTAGTTAGCGGCCATGTACTAGCCCAATGTACCAAATTTCAACCGGATCGGATGAATGTGGCTCCTCCAAGAGCACCGGAGGTCAAATCTGCGGATCGGTTTAAATGGGGGTTATATATAATTAAGACCGGTATGGACCAATTTTTGCATGGTTGTTAGAGACCATATACTAACACCACGTACCAAATTTCAACCGGATCGGGTGAATTTTGCTCTTCCAAGGGGCTCCGGAGGTCAAATCTGGAGATCGGTTTATATGAGAGCTACATATAGTTATGGACCGATATGGACCAATTCTTGCATGGTTGTTAGAGTCCATATACTAACACCATCTACCAAATTTCAGCCGGATCGGATGAAATTTGCTTCTCCTAGAGGCTCCGCAAGCCAAATCTGGGGATCGGTTTATATGGGGGCTATATTTAATTATGTGCCGATTTGAACCAATTTTTGTATGGTTGTTAGAGACCATATACTAACACCATCTACCAAATTTCAGCCGGATCGGATGAAATTTGCTTCTCTTAGAGGCTCCGCAAGCCAAAACTGGGGATCGGTTTATATGGGGGCTATATATAATTATGGACCGATGTGGACCAATTTTTGCATGGTTGTTAGAGACTGTATACTAACAAAATGTATCAAATTTCAGCCGGATCGGATGAATTTTGCTCCTCCAAGAGGTTCTGCGAGCCAAATCTGAGCGTCGGTTTATATGGGGGTTATACGTAAAGGTGGTCCGATATGGCCCATTTTCAATACCATCCGACCTACATGAATAACAACTACTTGTGCCAAGTTTCACGTCGATAGCTTGTTTCGTTCGGAAATTAGCGTGATTTCATCAGACGGACGGACGTGCTAAGATCGACTCGGAATTTCACCACGACCCAGAATATATATACTTTATGGGGTGTAAGAGCAATATTTCGATGTGTTACAAACGGAATGACAAAGTTAATATACCCCCCATCCTATGGTGAATATAAAAAGGCAAATTAAATACTTGTACCATATAATTCAGTTATTTACCGGTATATATAGTCTACAAATAACTACGAACCGATATGAACTTTTTATACCCTGCGCCACACTGTGGAACAGGGTATTATAAGTTAGTGCATATGTTTGTAACACCCAGAAGGAGACGAGATAGACACATGGTGTCTTTGGCAATAATGCTCAGGGTGGGTCCCTGAGTCGATATAACCATGTCCGTCTGTCCGTCTGTCCGTCTATCCGTCCGTCTGCCTGTGAACACATGTTTGTGATCAAAGTCTAGGTCGCAATTTAAGTCCAATCGCCTTCAAATTTGGCACATGTTCCTAATTTGAGTCAGAATAGAATCCTATTGATTTTGGAAGAAATCGGTTCAGATTTAGATATAGCTCCCATATATATCTTTCGCCCGATATGCTCTAATATGGACTCAGCAGCGAGAGTTTTATACCGATTTGCTTGAAATTTTGTACAAACATAACACTTACTCGTATAGTCAAGTGTGCAAAATTTGATTGAAATCGATTCAGATTTAGATATAGCTCCCATATATATCTTTCGCCCGATATGGACTTATATGGCCCCAGAAGCCAGATTTTTGGCCGAATTTGGTTGAAATTTTACACTAGGAGTACAATTAGTATCATAGTCAAGTGTGCAAAATTTGGTTGAAATCGGTTCAGAATTAGATATAACTCCCATATATATCTTTCGCCCGATATGCACTTATATTGACCCAGAAGCCAGAGTTTATCCCGATTAGCTTGAAATTTTGCACAAGGAGTACAGCTGGTAGTATAGTCATGTGTGCCAAATTTGATTGAAATCGGTTCAGATAAAGATATAGCTTCCATATATATTTTTCGTTCGATATAGTCTTATATGGCTCCAGAAGCCAGAGTTTTGGCCCAATTTGGTTGAAATTTTGCACTAGGAGTACAATTAGTAATATAGTCATGTGTGCCAAATTTGATTGAAATAGGTTCAGATTTAGATATAGCTCCCATATATATCGTTCGCCCGATTGACACTTATATGACCACAGAGGCCAATCTTTTACTCCGATTTACTTGAAATTTTGCACAAGAAGTAGAATTAACATTTCAACTGTCTGTACTAAATTTGGTTGAAATCGGTTCAGATTTAGATATAGCTCCCATATATATGTTTTTCTGATTTCGACAAAAATGGTCAAAATACCAATATTTTCCTTGTAAAATCGCCACTTCTTAGTCGAAAAGGTGTAAAAATGACTCTAATTTTCCTAAACTTCTAATACATATATATCGAGCGATAAATCATAAATAAATTTTTGAGAAGTTTCCTTAAAATTGCTTCAGATTTAAATGTTTCCCATATTTTTTTAGTAACATTGTGTTCCATCCTAGTGCATTAGCAGACATAAATTTTGAGTCTATAAATTTTGTAGAAGTCTATCAAATTCTGTCCAGATCGAGTGATACGTAAATGTATGTATTTGGGACAAACCTTTATATATAGCCCCCAACACATTTGACGGATGTGATATGGTATCGAAAATTTAGATCTACAGAGTGGTGCAGGGTATAATATAGTCGGCCCCGCCCGACTTTAGACTTTCCTTACTTGTTTTATACTAGAGGTGTGCACGTGAGTAATATTCACGCACACTCACGAGGGAAATCTTACTCACGCACAATCACGCACGATATTGTCTGGTAGAACTTACGTTCACGCACACTCACAAAAAGAAAAGTTGTACTCACGCACACTCACGAACGAAATTTCGTGACTCACGAAAAATATGGTGACTCGCGAAAAATGTCGTGACTCACGAATTGTTTTATGGCTAATTTATCTTAGTGACGTGTTTGCAAACATGAGCATGATTAAAATCGAAAGCGTTATTTAAACTCGTAACATTCCAGGTGTCATTAAAATTGTAAATGAATTCATCTCGTAAGCGTTTTATGGCCGAAGGCGGGATTTTTTCGTGAGCGTATTTTTCCGAAATTCGTTACTCACGCACACTCACGAAGAAATTATTTTCGTGACTCACGCTCAGGCACGACTTTTGGTTTGTTAATTACGATCAAGCACACTCACGCCGTTGCCATCAGCGTGACTCACGAAATTTTTCGTGATTCACGACAATTTCGTGTCACGTCCACACCTCTATATTATTTATACCCTTCACCACTTTTTGGACCGAAATTGTTTCAAATCCTTCAAATTTTTTGGGAGCTATATAAAGGTTTATATTCCGATAAACATATGTTTAAATCTTAACCGATTTGGACAAAATATTTTTCACTTCCAAAAAATCTCTAGACATAAAATTTAAATTTGGTTAACGTCCTGGGACGTAACAAAATTTTAGTAAAATTATATGGGATATATGGTTTTGAGACATTATTTGGACAAATCGTATAAATGGGTATAAACTATGAAATTTGCTTCCTTATTTCCCCAAATCTGGAGTACATATGGGAGCTATATCTAAATCTGAATCGATTTGAACTATATTTGGCTAAAATGGCAATTCTACTCTCAGTGCATTCCATGTAAATCGGAATTAAACTTAGGCCTCAGGGGGACATATGAATCTATATCGGGCATAAGATATATATGGGAGCTATATCAAAGTCTGAACAGATTTCAATCACACTTGACACACTTGACGATGCCATCAGATATACTATTTGTACAAAATTTTAAGCAAATCAAGGTGAAACTCTGGCCGCTGGTGACATATAGGGCGAAATATGTATAAGGGAGCTATATCTAAATCTGAACGATTTGACTGATTTTTGGCAAGTTGTATTGGACTGTACGAAATTTGAAGAAGTTCGGTTCGGAAACGACAATTATGACCAAATTGAAAATAAATATATATGGCAGCTATATCTAAATCTGAACTGATGTTTACCAAAAACCAATAAGGATCGTCTCGGAACCAAAGTAAGCCCGTATGCCAAATATGAGGACGATCGCACGCAACTATCAGCGAAAAAATAAGAAACCCATAATTTCGGATATATTTGCGAATTTATTAAAAAACACATTAAGCACAAATTCATAAAATGTGCAGGTACTTTATTGTGGTACACCATAATGTAGATTTTTTGTACAAAAAAATAAATGCAATATATGTATCGCAATTGCATACATTTTATGCGTATTTAGTACTCTTCAGTTATTTGCGTCCGAAAATTAATAAATTGAAAACATACCTTCACACAAAACGAAATGATTAAGAACCACAAAAAAAAACATTCGAGAACGGGTAAATGTGAATTCTTTCAACTAGCACAAAGAAAGAGTTGCAAAAATCAAACTGATCTTTGATTGCTTCATTCGCTGACAGCCACAATCTAATCAGCTTGATTTAGTTATTCGTATGTTGTTAGATAGGGAAAAAAGCTACTTTAAAGGGTGATACGGTCAAAATTTGGTCAAGGGAAAACGCGTGTAAATCGGTGAAATCGTTTATTTAAAAAATCAAATTAAATTTCTTTTTCAAGTTCAATTAGTATAAAATTCAGGAAAAATATTCAGTTCGGCTTTCGCTTTTCCAAATCCGAATTGCCGGGCCTCACGCTTGACACCTGCCATCAGATTTTGTACAGCCACCTTGTCCACCTTCTTCGCCGCAGAAAGCCAGTTTGCCTTGAACTGCTGCTCGTCCTTAGCAGTTTTTTGGTCTTCTTTAGGTTCCGCTTGACAATAGCCCAGTATTTCTCAATTGGGCGGAGCTCTGGCGTGTTGGGAGGGTTCTTGTCCTTAGGAACCACCTGCACGTTGTTGGCGGCGTACCACTCCATGGCCTTTTTACCGTAATGGCAAGATGCCAAATCCGGCCAAAACAGTACGGAACAACCGTGCTTCTTCAGGAAAGGCAGCAGACGTTTATTCAAACACTTTTTCCGTAAATTTCTTGGTTGACAGTCCCGGAAGCTATGAAAATGCTGCTTTTCAAGCCACAGGTACAGATGGCTTGCCAAACCAGATATTTCTTTGCGAACTTTGACAGTATTATGTGCTTGAAAATATTTGCTACCTTTCCCCTTCCTTTTGCCACCCCAAACACTTTAATTACATTTGTAACGGTTGATTTGGCAACATTTAGCGATTTTGTCAGCTTTGCGTGCGAGTAGCTCGGATTTTCGCGATGCGCGAGCAAAATTTTGATACGCTGCTCTTTTTGCTTGGACGGCATTTTGACAACTGAAGAGTGAATTCCACAATCAAAATAGGAGCAACATTCTACACACACACACCTTCAAAATGAGGGGTGTTCAGGTTTTTTAAATGCAAAATTGAAAGAAATACGTCAAGTTTATATTGACCAAATTTTGACCGTATCACCCTTTACCACATTACCAGCCTGTACCACATTTGCTGCACTCACCCTATAAACCACTGTGCTTCCCCAAAACAATTTTATTTATGCTTATTCATTCATCTAGAAATTTGGGCGACAACACAATTCAAGTACTGTCCAATTGTACAACCGGTTGCCAGACAATGATTTTTGTTGTCATTGCTCTTTACCCAGGAAAGCTACGTTTGGAAAAATATTTACCAAATCATGCTAAATCCCATACAATGGAGTACGTTTTTGTAAGTGTAAGTATGTATGTGCATTTGCAGTGTGTTGGTGAAACGTGTATGGAATAACTGAGTATTTGTCTATGCTGGAAAATGAATACAACCCACAAAAATTTTAAGTTTGCCATACCGCAAAAACAGTCGTTCATGTACATTCGAGAACATTAAAAGTAATTCATATATATGTGCAGAGTTTTATTTTTCTATATACCTCTTCCACTATCATAAATCACATATTTACACACACATACATAGGCAATACATAGGCACTATATGTAGCAATATTAACATAGTACCTTGCCGTGATGATGATCAAAATGCAAATATAGGTGGTGGACACATATTTGAGGTGGTGAATGAACATTCCCCAAAACATACACAACCGCACTCCCATAATGGACTATATTTGTGGATGTTCAGCCTGCACTCTAGTGAAGGCTGACTTGTTATTTTTTGTATCGTTTGCAGCATTTGTTATGCCTGGCAGTAACAGGATAAAGACAAATTTTTGATTTGTCATTGTCAAAGTTTATTATAGAAGAGAAAATTTATTTAAATATTTGTATACCTATGCATAAGCTACAATTGTGGAGTATGTGATTTTTATGAGAATAATGCCAATCAGTGTGTGATGATAAAATTGCATACTATACGGACGAAAAACATTGCTTATATATACACTGCGCCACATTGTGGAAGTGCCTTCGGCAATTATGCTCAGGGCTGGCTTCTGAGTCGGTCCACCCATATCCGTCCGTCCGTCTGTCTGTTAACACATTTTTGTGACCAAAGTCTATGTCCACGTTTTACTCCAATGGACTTCAAATTTGGCAGAAGTATGTGTTTTCGGTCAGAATAGAACCCTATTGATTTTGGAAGAAATCGGTTACGATTTAGACATAGCTCCCATATATATCTTTCGCCCTATATGCACTTATTTGACCATAGAGGTCATAGTTTTAAATTGATTTACGTGAAATTTTGCACAGAGAGTAGAATTGTCATTCTTACTGTGTATGCTGGTTTGATTGAAATCGGTTCAGCTTAAGATATAGCTCTCACACCCAAAAAAAAGTGACCCCACCGTGGAAGAAAATGTAGGTTTATTTTAGAAAATTTTAACTAAAATAGTTTTCTAATTGCAACATGTTACAAATAAGTTAATACTTTTTGTCAAATTGAAGAAAATTTTTTAAAAATAAATAATTTTTTTCTGTTGTTTAAGAAAATTTCATATGTTGGAAGAAAAAATTGGATTTAAAAATTGTTAAAATGTCTTTAGCGCTGTACGAAGTTCGAAACAGCTACAATTTTAGTAAAATTTACTCATTTGAAAGACTTATGAACTCAATTTAAGCAAACTTCTGCCATTTTAGGAAAATATGAACTAATTTATTTTTTAGTAAAATTGTGCACTATATTTGTATACAACTTTTTTTCTTATTATACCCTCCATCATAGGATGGGGGTATATTAACTTTGTCATTCCGTTTGTAACACATCGAAATATTGCTCTAAGACCCCATAAAGTATATATATTCTGGGTCGTGGTGAAATTCTGAGTCGATCTAAGCATGTCCGTCCGTCCGTCTGTTGAAATCACGATAACTTCCGAACGAAACAAGCTATCGACTTGAAACTTGGCACAAGTAGTTGTTATTGATGTAGGTCGGATGGTATTAAAAAAATAAATCGGTCCACTTTTACGTATAGCCCCCATATAAAGGGACCCTCAGATTTGGCTTGTGGAGCCTCTAACAGAAGCATATTTCTTCCGATCCGACTGAAATTTGGTATATGGTGTTGGTATATGGTCTCTAATAACCATGCAAAAATTTGTCCACATCGGTCCATAATTATATATAGCACCCATATAAACCGATACCCAGATTTGGCTTGCGGAGCCTCTAAGAGATGCAAATTTCATCCGATCCGGCTGAAATTTCGCACATGGTGTTGGTATATGGTCTCTAACAACCATGCAAAAATTGGTCCACATCGGTCCATAATTATATATAGCCCCCATATAAACCGATCCCCAGATTTGGCTTGCGGAGCCTCAAAGAGAAGAAAATTTCATCCGATCCGGCAGAAATTTGGTACATGATGTTGGTATATGGTCTCTAACAACCATGCATATCGGTCCTTAATTATATATAGCCCCCATATAAACCGATCTCCAGATTTGGATTGTGGAGCCTCTAAGAGAAGCATATTTAATCCGATCCGCCTGAAATTTGGTGCTTGATATTGGTATATAGTCTCTAACAATCATGCAAAAATTGGTCCACATCGGTTCATAATTATATATAGCCCCCATATAAACCGATCCCCAGATTTGGCTTGCGAAGTCTTCAAGAGAAGCAAATTTCATCCAATCCGGTTGTAATTTGGAACATGGTGTTAGTATATGATCTTTAACAACCGTGCCAGAATTGGTCCATATTGGTCCATATCGGTCCATAATTATATATAGCCCCCATATAAAACGTTATCCAGATTTGACCTCCGGAACCTCTTGGAAGAGCAAAATTCATTCGATCCGGTTCAAATTAGGAATGTGGTGTTAGTAAAGGGTGATTTGTTAAGAGCTTGATAACTTTTTTTTAAAAAAAAACGCATAAAATTTGCAAAATCTCATCGGTTCTTTATTTGAAACGTTAGATTGGTCCATGACATTTACTTTTTGAAGATAATTTCATTTAAATGTTGACCGCGGCTGCGTCTTAGGTGGTCCATTCGGAAAGTCCAATTTTGGGCAACTTTTTCGAGCATTTCGGCCGGAATAGCCCGAATTTCTTCGGAAATGTTGTCTTCCAAAGCTGGAATAGTTGCTGGCTTATTTCTGTAGACTTTAGACTTGACGTAGCCCCACAAAAAATAGTCTAAAGGCGTCAAATCGCATGATCTTGGTGGCCAACTTACCGGTCCATTTCTTGAGATGAATTGTTCTCCGAAGTTTTCCCTCAAAATGGCCATAGAATCGCGAGCTGTGTGGGATGTAGCGCCATCTTGTTGAAACCACATGTCAACCAAGTTCAGTTCTTCCATTTTTGGCAACAAAAAGTTTGTTAGCATCGAACGATAGCGATCGCCATTCACCGTAACGTTGCGTCCAACAGCATCTTTGAAAAAATACGGTCCAATGATTCCACCAGCGTACAAACCACACCAAACAGTGCATTTTTCGGGATGCATGGGCAGTTCTTGAACGGCTTCTGGTTGCTCTTCACTCCAAATGCGGCAATTTTGCTTATTTACGTAGCCATTCAACCAGAAATGAGCCTCATCGCTGAACAAAATTTGTCGATAAAAAAGCGGATTTTCTGCCACTGATTTTGGTAATAAAATTCAATGATTTGCAAGCGTTGCTCGTTAGTAAGTCTATTCATGATGAAATGTCAAAGCATACTGAGCATATTTCTCTTTGACACCATGTCTGAAATCCCACGTGATCTGTCAAATACTAATGCATGAAAATCCTAACCTCAAAAGAATCACCCTTTATATTGTCGCTAACAACCATACCAAAATTGGTCCAATCACACAAAAATTGGTCCATATCGGTTTATAATCATAGTTGCCACTGGAGGCAAAAATAATCTACCAAAATTTTATTTCTATAGAAAATTTTGTCAAAATTTTATTTCTATAGAAAATTTTGTTCAAATTTTATTCGGTTCATAATCATGGTTGCCACTCGAGCCAAAAATAATCTACCAAGATTTTATTTCTATAGAAAATTTTGTCAAAAGTTTATTTCTATAGAAAATTTTGTTAAAATTTTATTTCTGTAGAAATTTTTGTCAAAACTTTCTTTCTATAGAAAATTTAGTCAAAATGTTTATTTCTATAAAAGATTTTGTGAAAATTTTATTTCTATAGAAAATTTTGTTAAAATTATATTTCTGTAGAAAATTTTGTCAAAATTTTATGTCTACTTTGTCAAACTGAATTACATACGTATTGGATCGATCTTTTTTGATTTAATATATACCATGTATGGACTTACATACAATTTAGAAGATGGTGTTAGGAGGTTTTAAGATACCTTGCCATCGGCAAGCGTTACCGCAACTTAAGTAATTCGATTGTGGATGGCAGTGTTTAGAAGAAGTTTCTACGCAATCCATGATGGAGGGTACATAAGCTTCGGCCTGGCCGAACTTACGGCCGTATATACTTGCTTTTAGTTCACGTCATTAAAGTTAGCAAAAAATTATTCAAATAAGGAACATTTACTCATATTGTGCAAAATTTAACAAAAATCAACTAATCTTCATGAACTAAAATAAAGTTCAGTTGGCATTAGAGTCCCTTTTTTCTGGGTGCATATATAGCTTTCGTCCGATTTAGGCTCATATGGCCTCAGAGGCCAAAGTTTTACTCTAAGTTACGTTATGCCCTTATATGAAAGAGTAGAAATACACTGTGCCGCTAAATTCTACTTTTTGGCAACAAACAAAAAAATCATTTATCTCAGTCGAAAGTAGTCGATGAAAGGAGAAACCCAATTTCTGGATTTTGCTAGACTGGTTGCCGTTCGTTTTTTTATGAGCCTCTACATTTATTTTCGCCAAATTCGACTTTTTGGCAATTTTCGCATGGCCATAACTCGAAAAATGCTGTGAAAATTTTATTTTTTGCAGTCTTCAACAAAGTTGTTGCTCTCGACTCGGCTAACAAAAGTATGTAAATTTGAATTTGGGCAAAAATGGCTAAAATACCCACATTTTTCTAGTAAAATCGCCATTCGAAAAATTGCAAAAATGATTTAAATTGTCCTATACACTGAAAAAACAGTGGACCCACCTGGAAGAAAACTTTCGGTTAATTTTAGAAAATTTTGAATATTTGTAGAAAATGTTATCTAAACAGTTTTACAAACGTTGGCGTCACGCCGATGTCATAAAAATAAGTAAATATTTGTCGACAAATTCAAGAAAATTTATTAGACATAACTAAGTTTTTTCACTTGTTAAAGAAAATTTTGTATTTTGCAAGAAAAACTTGGAATTCAAAATTGCAAGAATGTCTTTAGTGACATACGAAGTTCATGATGGATGCATTTTTGGTAACATTTACAAATTTAAAGAAATTCTGAACTATTTTATGGAAGACACCAATCTCTATGCTTCATTTGAGTATATTTTTCCTCGGTTTTAGGTAATTTAACTAACGTACACAAAAAATTATTATTATAATAATTCCATGAACTAAAATAAAGTTAAATTGGCTTTAGTGAAATAGAGAGTTCACTTTTTTAGTGTACTTCTGATATATGCCATAAAAGCACTTTTGCGAAGTTGCCTAACAATTGCTTTAGATGTTTTCATATATTTCAGTGTAAAAAAAATAGTTTGGAACTCAAATTTATTTTCTTACGTGGAAGCATACAATGTTCATAAACTAATATAACATGTTTGAGACATATAGGTTAATAAGTTAAAAAATATTATGTTTGGGAGATTACATTTTCTTAAATATAATGTCTCTGGATGCAAACATATATTAATTTGGAAATAATGAATAAACATATATATGTTTAGAACCATCAGAGAGAGAGAGAGTGCGAGAGAGAATAGAAGAAAAAGATGAAGATGGCGACGGAAATCGACAAAAAATGTGTAAATATGTATGTATGTGCAAAAAGTGGTCCATATCGGTCCATAATTATACAACTGACTAATATATGTAAATCAATCCCCAGATTGGAAAATTTAGTACACGATGTTGGCATTTGCCGTCTAACCACCATTCAAAAATTGGTTCATAATTATATATATCCGATCTGGTTTAAATTTTGTATGTATTTTACTTTTTGAGATAATTAATTTTACTTCTTGAGACAATAGAAGCCGCACTTGTCATACTATTTGCTTGAAATTTGATATACTCTAGATGTATAATCAGTAAAGAGCTGTGATAAATTTCGCATACATACATAAGTCCATGTTTTGATATAGTCCCACTCACACGATTTGCCTTCTTGAACCCGTAGAGACAGCAATTTTTAACTGACATATTCGCAATTTATGTTTAGCACATACAGGACTCAATTTTGTATACCCTCCACCATAGGATGGCGGGTATACTAACTTTGTCATTCCGTTTGTAACACATCGAAATATTGCTCTAAGACACCATAAAGTATATATATTCTGGGTCGTGGTGAAATTCTGAGTCGATCAAAGCATGTCCGGCCGTCCGTCTGTTGAAATCACGCTAACTTCCGAACGAAACAAGCTATCGACTTGAAACTTGGCACAAGTTTTTGTTATTGATGTAGGTCGGATGGTATTGCAAATGGGCCATATGGGACCACTTTTACGTATAGCCCCCATATAAACCGACGCTCTGATTTGGCTTGCGGAGGCTCTTGGAGGAGCAAAATTCATCCGATCCGGTTGAAATTTTGTACATGGTGTAAGTCTATGGTCTTTAACAAACATGAAAAAATTGGTCCATATCGGTCCATAATTATATTTAGCCCCCATATAAACCGATCAGTAGATTTGACCTCCGGAGCCCCTTGGAAGAGCAAAATTCACCCGATCCGGTTGAAATTTGGTACGTGGTGTTAGTATATGGTGTCTAATAACCATGCAAAAATTGGTCCATATCGGTCCATAATTATATATACCCCCATATAAACCGATCGCCAGATTTGGCTTGCGGAGCCTCTAAGAGAAGAAAATTCCATCCGATCCGGTTGAAATTTGCTACATGGTGCTAATATATGGCCCCAAACACCCATGCAAAAATTGGTCAAAATCGGTTTATAATTATATATAGCTCCCATATAAACCGATCCCCAGATTTGAACTCCGGAGCCCCTTGGAAGAGCAAAATTCATCCGATTGGGTTGAAATTTGGTACGTAATGTTAGTATATGGTATCCAACAACCATGCAGGAATTGGTTCATATCAGACCATAATTATATATAGCCCCCATATAAACCGATCCCTCGATTTGATCTCCGGAGCCTCTTGGAAGAGCAAAATTCATCCGATCCGGTTGAAATTTGGTACGTGATGTTAGTATATGGTATCCAACAACCATGCAGGAATTGGTTCATATCAGTCCATAATTATATATAGCCCCCATATAAACCGATATCCAGATTTGACCTCTGATGCCTTTTTGAGAAGCAAACTTCATCAGATCTGGTTGAAATTTGGTATGTGGTGGTAGTATATGATATTTAACAACCATGCCTAAAGTGGTCCATATTAGTCCATAATCATATATAGCCCCCATATAAACCGATCCCGAGATTTGGTTTTGGAGCCTCTTGAAGGAGCAGATTTCATCTGAGTCAGTTGAAATTTGGTACATTGTGCTAGTATATGGCCGTTAACAACCATGCCTAACTAGGTCCATATCGGTCTATAGTTATATATAGCCCTCAGATAAATCGATCCCCGATCACACAAAAATTGGAAAACGATTTAAGATACCACAACCCAAGTAATCACAATGGACTGAATAGTCTAAGTGAGCCTGAATCTTAATCGGGCTGCCACTTTAACCTTTAACTTTAACCTAACCCAAGTAATTCGATTGTGAATGACAGTCTTTCGTAGAAGTTTCTACGCAATACATGGTGGAGGGTACACAAGATTCGGCCTGGACGAACTTACGGCCATATATACTTGTTTTTTTTTTTCATGATATTCAATATGAACTGTAAATGACAATCCATTAAAAGAAGATTGTTTCAAAGAAAATGATTGTTTACATTGCAGGGCCCGTTCGGAGCTTTAGCAGTATGTACTTGTTTTTTATTTATTTATTAAAATTGTTAATTGAGATTATCAAGATTTTACCTGAATTTTTCTAACTAACATAATTTTTAATTTGTGTCAGTTAAATTTTTAAAGGATTATGTTTGTGTTTCAATCAAGCATTTAATTGATAATTTTTGCATATATTTTCTTCTGTGTACATTTAAATAATCTCATCACAATAGATTTTAATAAACTAAAGCCGAAGCTTTGTCATTTATTCGAAACAAATCAAATATTCTTTACCCCAGCAATCTTCCTCATAATAATTTCATTATTTACAGAATTTATTTACATTTTCCAAGTTGTTGATCAAAGATGTCAAATTTCCTCTAACTTATTCATATCATAGGCATGATTAGTACAAAATATTTTAATCACTTCCTAACTTTTCTGGGGATAATAACGAAAAACCAACTTAACTTTTCATATGTGGCTGATTATCAATTTCTACTTAGTTGTGTTTGCCTACACAAAAAAATAACCAAACATTATTTTATACCGAAAGCAAATACAAAAAGGGGAATTTCGATTCTGGCAAGGATTTTCCTTTTTCCATGAAAGGGGATTAAAATATTGCCTCGACCAAATTTAACTTTGGCCAAACTGTTCATTTTTTTGTTGTTGTTATTGGGATGTGGTTTGCCATACACTTTGACACGCATCACTTCATAAGCTGAAGTAGATTTGAAAAGTTTGTTTGTTTGTATGCTTCTTACCGCAATTTTTTGTCTATGGATTGCGTCTTATGTGTGTGTGTGTGTGAGTGTGTAAGAGCGTCAGCATAGATTAATGTAAATATATTAGAGTGTTGCGTATATCCAGTATTGTTAAAATTTCCAATAAAACTAGTGGACTTGGTGTACTTTTCTAAACTAATCCCCAAAGTTTGTTAAAATGGTACAAAAAAAATTATTAAGGAAAGCTTAAAGCCCGGTGAGACGGACTACATTACACCCTACAAAAGTCTAGACTTTAACCCCCATTTTCATGAAGCTCCGTTAGTGCCCCGTTAACTAACGAACTTTTAAACCATATTATAGACATAGCTGTCATCTTGCCTATATATTCCATATGCCAGTTGCCGAAAATTTGTCAGTTAAACATAACCCGAGAGAAGATATTTGCAATTTACTTTCTGTTAACTGGTGGCCGTAAATCGGATAATGTCAGAATGTTAGTAAAAAGCAAGTAAGAAAAGACTAAAGTCGGGTGGATCCGTCTTCACCACTTTATAGATCAACATTTTTGTTTCCCTCGTAAGTTCTTCAAATTTATTGGGAGCTCCTTAAAGGTTTATATTTCCATGTACATATTTAAATCTGATCCAATTTGGACAAAATGTTGTACACTTCTACAAAATCTCTTAACTCTCTCTAAACTAAAATTCTTACAATGTCAGTAAAAAACAAGTAAGGAAAGTCTAAAGTCGGGCGGGGCCGACTATATTATACCCTGCACCACTTTGTGGATCTAAATTTTCGATACCATATCACATCCGTCAAATGTGTTGGGGGCTATATAAAAAGGTTTGTCCCAAATACATACATTTAAATATCACTCGATCTGGACAGATTCTACAAAATCTATAGACTCAAAATTTAAGTCGGCTAATGCAAAACGTTTAAATCTGAAGCAATTTTAAGGAAACTTCGAAAAAGTTTATTTATGATTTATCGCTCGATATATATGTATTAGAAGTTTAGGAAAATTAGAGTCATTTTTACAACCTTTCGACTAAGCAGTGGCGATTTTACAAGGAAAATGTTGGTATTTTGACCATTTTTGTCGAGATCAGAAAAACATATATATGGGAGCTATATCTAAATCTGAACCGATTTCAACCAAATTTGGCACGCATAGCAACAATGCTTATTCTCCTCCCTGTGCAAAATTTCAACTAAATCGGAGTTAAAAATTGGCCTCTGTGGTCATATGAGTGTAAATCGGGCGAAAGCTATATATATGGGAGCTATATCTAAATCTGAACCGATTTCAACCAAATTTGGCACGCATAGCTACAATGCTAATTCTACTCCCTGTGCAAAATTTCAACCAAATTGGGGTAAAACTCTGGCTTCTGGGACCGTATTAGTTCATATCGGGCGAAAGATATATATGGGAGCTATATCTAAATCTGAACCGATTTCAATAAAATTTGGCACACTTGACTATAGGACTAATTGTTCTTCTTGTGCAAAATTCTAAGTAAATTAGGGTAAAACTCTGGCTTCTGGGGCCATATAAGTCCATATGGGGCGAAATATATATATGGGAGCTATATCTAAATCTGAACCGATTTGTTCCAAAATCAATAGGGATCTATTCTGAGCCAAAACACATACTTGTGCCAAATTTGAAGTCGATTGGACTAAAACTGCGACCTAGACTTTGATTACAAAAATGTGTTCACGGACAAACGGACAGACGGACATGGCTATATCGACTCAGGAGCCCACCCTGAGCATTTTTGCCAAAGACACCATGTGTCTATCTCGTCTCCTTCTGGGTGTTGCAAACATATGCACTAACTTATAATACCCTATTCCACAGTGCGGAGCAGGGTATAACAAATATGTAAAGTATAAAATCAGGCAGGGCCGACTATTTTATACCCTTCAACTACAAAGTGTAGAATAAAATTGTTTAGATCATCTCAAATCCTTCCAATTTTTTGGGAACTATATAAAGTTCTTACATACAATTCTACAAAATTTTTGAGAGATTATGCCTTTCCTTCCAAACGAAATTTTAGACAAACAAAGTTCGTTACTCATTTGTTTTTGAATGTAAGGAAGTTTGTTTGGAAGAAAGGTATATACTTTTTGTGATAAACTTTGATTCTTTTACAGGATAATGAAAACAATTTCATAAAGGCTAACTCAAACAAATAAATCTTTTCTGGCTTATTACATCTTCCCTCGCATCTTTCTCACCTACACGAGGTGTTTTAGTTCTTAGCATATTTTTCTGTAATACAAACAATGCGAAAAAATTATTCGATTTTATAATGGGTTCAACCCCAGTTTTGACCAAGCTCCAAAAAGTTTTTCAGTGCTGATGATGCTACTACGAGTAAGTGTTTCAAAGCTTCTCTAAGTAGTTTCACCGCGATGTGGAACGCCTTTTGGACTCGCCTATAAAAAGTAGGTCCCTTGTCATTGAGGTTAACATAGAATCGGGCGGCACACAGTGGCAACTTTTGAACGGATAAAGACATCAACATAATTTTCTTTGTGAGGAAGCTGAGGTGTTTTCTTCTATGTCTGTAAGTTTTTGGGCCCCTTACTTGGTTCACAGACCTCGGGGGTATGAGATTTTACTTTAGCTGTGAAATCCACAAGTATGAACCGATTTCGATGATTTTTTCTTCGCTGAATAGAACTTGTAAACTCCTTCAAAAACAAGTAAGGAAAGTCTAAAGTCGAGCGAGGCCGACTATATTATACCCTGCACCACTTTGTGGATCTAAATTTTCGATACCATATCACATCCGTCAAATGTGTTGGGGGCTATATATAAAGGTTTGTCCCAAATACATACATTTAAATATCACTCGATCTGTACAGAATTTGATAGACTTCTACAAAATCTATAGACTTAAAATTTAAGTCGGCTAATGCACTAGGGTGGAACACAATGTTAGTAAAAAACTATGGGAAACAGTTAAATATGAAGCAATTTTAAGAAAACTTCGCTAAAGTTTATTTATGATTTATCGCTCGATATATACGTATCAGAAGTTTAGGAAAATTAGAGTCATTTTTACAACTTTTCGACTAAGCAGTGGCGATTTTACAACGAAAATGTGTGTATTTTGACCATTTTTGTCGAAATCAGAAAAACATATATATGGCAGCTATACCTAATCTGAACCGATTTCAACCAAATTTGGCACGCATAGCTACAATGCTAATTCTACTCCCTGTGCAAAATTTCAACTAAATCGGAGCAAAAAATTGGCCTCTGTGGTCATATGAGTGTAAATCGGGCGAAAGCTATATATGGGAGATATATCTAAATCTGAACCGATTTCAACCAAATTTGGCACGCATAGCTACAATGCTAATTCTTCTCGCTGTGCTATATTTCAATTAAATCGGAGTAAAAGATTGGCCACTGTGGTCATATGAGTGTAAATCGGGCGAACGATATATATGGGAGCTATATCTAAATCTGAACCGATTTCAATAAAATTTGGCACACTTTACTACACTACTAATTGTACTCCTAGTGCAAAATTTCAACCAAATTGGGGTAAAACTCTGGTTTCTGGGACCGTATTTGTCCATATCGGGCGAAAGATATATATGGGAGCTATATCTAAATCTGAACCGATTTCAATAAAATTTGGCACACTTGACTATAGTACTAATTGTTTTTCTTGTGCAAATTTTTAAGCAAATTACGGTAAAACTCTGGCTTCTGGGGCCATATAAGTCTATATCGGGCGAAATATATATATGGGAGCTATATCTAAATCTGAACCGATTTCTTCCAAAAATCCATAGGGTTCTATTCTGAGCCAAAACACATACTTTTGCCAAATTTGAAGTCGATTGGACTAAAACTGAGGCCTAGACTTTGATTACAATAATGTGTTCACTGACAGACGGACATGGCTATGGCTCGACACAGGAGCCCACCCTGAGCATTTTTGCAAACCATGTCTATCTCGTCTCCTTCTGGGTGTTGCAAACATATGCACTAACTTATAATACCCTGTTCCACAGTGTGGCGCAGGGTATAAAATGTTGCGCGCTTTTATGGTTTGCGAGATATGGAAATTTAGTACACGGTGTTGGTATATGATCTCTAATAACCATGCAAAATTGGTCCACATCGGTCCATAATTATATATAGCTCCCATATAAACCGATCCCCAGTTTTGGCATGCGGAGCTTCAAAGAAAAGCAAATTTCATCCGATCCGGCTGAAATTTGATACATTGTGTTGGTATATGGTCTCTAACAACCATGCAAAAATTGGTCCACATCGGTCCATAATTATATATTTCAATTTCATTATTTATTATTTCAACCGTCGAACGGAACGGACGTGTTTTTTTTAATAGCGGATAAAATCATCGTAATAAGTACCTACTACGAATTTCAGGTGTGGTGGGATATTAGGCCACCATGCAGAGAAATTCAAAGACATCCACTGGGTTGCTAACTTCAGGGCCCAGTGGACGGGTATCGACTGGAGTTATAAATTTGGGCAATGACCAAGAGTTAGGCCCAATTAGTCGACCTGTAGACGGGTCGACAGGTGGCGACAATTTGACAAGTCGGACCTTTTCCAAGGTAACGGCATCAAAAGGAGGTAATGCCTCACGAAAGAGATTCAAAGAACGCAGAAATGCTTTGTTTATCCTAAAGAAATTAGGATCAGTCGACCCAAGCACGTTGTCGGCTAAACAAAGCGATTCCTTAAAATGGGCTCAAGGAATTCTTGAGGCTGGAAAAAGGGAACGATCACCGGATGAGCTGCCATCCTCCAAAAGGGATCAACGATCGTTTGCCTCAGTTGCTAAAGACAGCCTTGTGATGGCTATCATAAATAAAGGAGCATTGGACGGTATGGTTCCAAAGCAAAAATGGGGGGAAATTGAGAATGCTTTGTCTGGCGTCTACTCACAGGTGCTGGAAAAGTTTCCCGGCCCAGATCCTCGACACCAAGAGGCTGGTTGGTATCAAGGACGATTTAAGCTAGTCGCATTTGAGGACCAGAGGTCTATAGAATGTTTTAAAGCTGCTCTGATACTAATTGGTGAAGTTTGGGAAGGAGCTGCTCTAGAGTTAGTCGAGAAGAAAGACATACCGGCTAGACCAAGAGCACATGCGTGGATACCTGCAAACCCTCCTGACCCTGAATCTATTTTAAATAGACTGAAACAATGCAATCCAGATCTTCCAACAGCTGATTGGAAGGTTGGCCGTTTGGATGAAGTGGATGGGCCAAGACAGCATGCAGTGTTTATATTGAACACTCAGTCTTTGCCACATCTAGCAAAGTCCCAGGGCCGTGTATGTTATGGCTTTCATTATATCCAAATGAAGGTATATAAAAACGATCAACCAAAGGATTCAGAAATGGACAAGCCTCTGTCTGAATCAGAAGTAAGCATATCCTCTTGCGAAGTCGAGGGAGATACCAAAGTTGAAGACATGGATAGACACCGTATGCGAGAGGAGGTTTCTATTGCCTCAGAACTCACCAAAGTTGAACCTATGGTTATTGCGAGAGTCACCGATATCTCTGAAGAGGACATTCTTGATGACTCGATTGAAGCGGCTGATGTGACGGTTGTTGAAAATCTCGATGGTCCTACGGATCCTCCAGATAAATCTTCATCATTGTAAGGCTGCATGTGCTGCCTTAAAAGTTCTCCTGATGAAAGGGGACATAGATATAGTTCTTATTCAAGAACCATATGTTTATAAAAACAAAATATGTGAATTAAGTACTCCGGGGTTCAAACTATTGCAATATACTGGTAATGATGAAAATCGAGCCTGTATAATTGCTAAAAACGAGCTCAACTTGTTTCTGCTTCCTTCAATGTGCAATACAGACACTGTCGTTGCAAGTTTAGAAATAGCCAAATGCAAATATTGGGTATCTTCGGTCTACATGGGACATGACAGGGAGATGCCTCCATATGCCGTTAAGACCTTAGTGGAGGAGTCACTGAAAACAAAGACGAAACTCATTATGGGATGCGAATGCACATCATAGTATATGGGGAAGTAGTGATACTAATGTAAGGGGAGAGTCGCTAATAGAGTTTATTTTGCGTACTAATCTGGTAGTTTGCAACAAGGGAGATGTCCCAACCTTTGTCACTAAAAACAGGCAAGAGGTTTTGGACATCACCTTGGCCTCGCAAGAACTGAATGAAATGATATCTGAGTGGCAGGTTTTAAGTGAACACAGCTTCTCAGATCATCGCTATATCAGTTTCAAATTTGATGTTCATATCACCAAGATCATATTTCCGCCAAATGTTAGGAAAGCTGACTGGAATAGGTATAGGGAATCGTTCAATAAGATGATACCGGAAATAACAGAGACAAATATGAGAAATGTGCAAGATATCGAACACGCAGTGGAGCGGATTACTAAGGCCTTCAACATCTCACTGAAAGCTGCATGCCCTAGAGGAAAGCCAAGGGGGAAACATCGACCACCATGGTGGTCTACGGAATTAAGTAATATGAGGAAATCCTGCAGGAAGCTCTTTAACAAGGCAAAGTCCACCAGAGCCCCTGAGGACTGGGACGCTTACAAGAAGAATCTGAGAGGATACAAGCGAGAACTGAGAAAGGCTCAGCATAACTCTTGGAATGCTTACTGCAGCAGTATTGAGAATACGTCCGAGGCTTCCAGACTACGGAAGGTTCTAGCATCCACCAACTCCGCTCCAGGTTTCATTAAAACATCGGAGGGCAATTGGACAACGTCCAGTGAGGAGACGCTGGAGGTACTATTGGACACACATTTTCCTGGAAATCAGACGGTTGAACCATGTACTGGCGGTGCCACAGTTGCTCAGCGGTCGTTTCCTGTCGAGGAAATTGTATCGGAAACTAGAATAAGATTGGCGCTAAATAGCTTTGGACCATTCAAATCCCCTGGACCTGATGGAATTACTCCGGCGGAGTTACAAGCTGTAACTGACAAAATTATCCCCTGGTTGTCGTTGATATATAAAGGATGTATCAACTTATCATATATCCCAGGAAAGTGGAGGGAAACAAAAGTCGTTTTCATACCTAAAGCGGGAAAAGCCTCTCACTCGAGGGCGAAGGATTTCCGACCAATCAGCTTATCCTCATTTCTACTTAAGACTCTGGAGAGGATGATAGATATTTATCTTAGAATTAGCATCGATTCAAGTTTGTTCTCGAAACGACAGCATGCATACTCGAAGGGCAGGTCTACTGAGACCGCACTACATGAACTAGTCAGCTTTATTGAAAGCTCACTATCTGTCAAAGAATACACAATCGTGGCGTTTCTAGACATCGAAGGGGCGTTCAATAATGTCCATCCGAGCTCGATATTAAATGGACTGACAACTCTGAATGTTGATCCATGTATACTCAGGCTGTTAGACGAACTGCTAATGAAGAGACGTATTTCAGCCACACTAGGACAAGCAAACATACAAAAGTATGTGAACAGAGGCACTCCCCAAGGAGGAGTTCTATCACCTCTTCTTTGGAATGTTGCTATAAATAGTCTTCTGGTTACTCTAGAAAAAGAAAGGATAAAAGTGGTGGCATACGCAGATGATGTAGCTCTGGCAGTCAGGGGAAAATTCCCATCCACAATCAGAGATATTATTCAGAGGGCCCTCCGGATGACTGAACAATGGGCGAAAGACAATGGTCTTGGGGTAAATCCTGCAAAGACAGAATTAGTCATGTACTGCAAAGATCGAAAAACTCCCACGGTTAGGCCTATTTCCTTAGGGGGTATTGAAATTCCCTTTGGTGATTGTGCAAAATACCTTGGCGTTATTTTGGACAGGAAGCTGAACTTTAAGCTTAATATTGAAGAAAGGGCGAGGAAGGCAACTGTAGCTTTGTACTCGTGCAAAAAGGCAATAGGAAAAAAGTGGGGACTAAAACCAAAAATTGTGCATTGGCTATACACGGCAGTGGTTAGACCTATAATGCTATATGGTGTTGTAGTCTGGTGGCCGGCACTTCAGAAACCGACTGGTTTAGATAAAGTTCAGCGTATGGCGTGTTTGTGTATTTCAGGCGCATTCAGCAAGACAGGAACAAATTCCCTTAATGTCATGATGCATCTATTGCCTTTAGACATTTTGGCCAAACAGTCAGCTGCAACAACGGCTGTGCGGTTGCGCGAACTATCGCTGTGGTCGGAAAATGGTTACGGTCACAGTTCTGTCCTCAAAATAATGTCAGATGTGCCTAACGTAGTGGATTACACTTTGGCGAGTCCACTTTTCGACAAAAAGTTTGAGACTTTAATCCCCAACAGTGAGGCGTGGTGCACACAGACCCCGGGGAATAAAGAATATATAGATTTCTACACTGATGGCTCCAAATTGGATGGACAAGTGGGTTTCGGAGTATATTCTAATGATCTGGAACTTCAAATAGCGAAAAGATTACCTAATCACTGTAGTGTTTTTCAGGCTGAAATATTAGCAATAAGAGAGGTGGCGAATTGGCTGAGAAGTAATGTTCCATAAAATGTGGGCATTAATATATACTCAGACAGTCAACCTGCAATAAAATCCTTGGACTCTGTGTTCCTCAACTCGAAAACGGCCATCGATTGCCGCAAATCTCTCAATGAGATGTCTGAGCAGTACAATATTCACCTAATATGGGTGCCTGGCCATAGGAACATACCGGGGAAAATTTTCTATAAAAATAAAATTTTGATAGATTATTTTTTCGCTCGATTGGCAACCATGATTATGAACCGATATGGACCAATTTTTGTGTGATTGGGGATCGGCTATATATAACTATAGACCGATATGGACCAATTTTGGCATGGTTATTAGCGGCCATATACTAACACCACGTTGCAAATTTCAACCGGATCGGATGAATTTTGCTCCTCCAAGAGGCTCCGGAGCTAAAATCTGGAAAACGGTTTATATGGGGGTATATATAATTATGGACCGATATGGACCAATTCTTGCATGGTTGTTAGATACCATATACTAACACCTCCCACGGTTAGGCCTATTTCCTTAGGGGGTTTTGAAATTCCCTTTGGTGATTGTGCAAAATACCTTGGCGTTATTTTGGACAGGAAGCTGAACTTTAAGCTTAATATTGAAGAAAGGGCGAGGAAGGCAACTGTAGCTTTGTACTCGTGCAAAAAGGTAATAGGAAAAAAGTGGGGACTAAAACCAAAAATTGTGCATTGGCTATACACGGCAGTGGTTAGACCTATAATGCTATATGGTGTTGTAGTCTGGTGGCCGGCACTTCAGAAACCGACTGGTTTAGATAAAGTTCAGCGTATGGTGTGTTTGTGTATTTCAGGCGCATTCAGCAAGACAGGAACAAATTCCCTTAATGTCATGCTGCATCTATTGCCTTTAGACATTTTGGCCAAACAGTCAGCTGCAACAACGGCTGTGCGGTTGCGCGAACTATCGCTGTGGTCGGAAAATGGTTACGGTCACAGTTCTGTCCTCAAAATAATGCCAGATGTGCCTAACGTAGTGGCATGGCTGAACAAGAAGGTTAAATCATGGGGCCATATGATAACAATTTTTTTATTTCGACCAAATTTTAAGATGTCAAAATCATATGTTGATTGGTGATTGCAGCTCTCCAAATGACACTACAAATGCATCTCAAACAAACTCTCGCATTCATAGCTGGAGAATTGTTCAAAGATGGCTTGAGTATCTTGATAACATATTCCAGACCCAAAATACCACGCATATCAGTTTTTAAACTGCATCATAAACTGTTTTTGTTAATAGATGGCGAATATCCATTTGACTGACTTCCATTATTAACTTTGGTCTCATATCGGCGTTCCTCGGATATATTATATACTTCACAATAACTCATAGGTGACGCAATTAAATTTGAACCTTTATTTTTCTCTGGATTTGAATTATTTTTTCAGGACAATTGAAAGAATAAATAATTGCCTCTTTTACCAATGCCATACGATTCTTTTATCAGCTGATTTTGAGTTCTTAAAATTGTAAACAACATATTGAAATTTGTTGTTTTTGTTATCGTGATTCAACCTCCTTATTCAGCCATGCGTAGTGGAAGGCTGTTATGATGGCAAATGTTCGATGGGAGAATTGCAAGGGTTGTAACGACACCAAGCAAATATGGCCCCATTTCAACTTAAACCGCACACTAGATATGCTAATGTTCTCGAGACGTCAGATATCACTCCTGATATCTGCTATAACGGGTCGCTGCCTGATAGGAGATTTTGCAAAAACTATTGGCGCGAAGTATAATGACTATTGTATGAGCTGTCATGATGCGGAGGAAAAAGAATCAATTAAACACCTCTTGTTCGAGTGTCCTGCATTTTGTGTAAAGCGCAAGCAACTTTTAGGAGCATATAGCTTCAGATTACTGGCGGATCTGGAAAACGTTAACTTAAGCAGTCTGCTAATATTTTTGGAACAATCTGGTTGGTTCAACAAAGAAAAATAATCAAGAAGGTTCAGCGGTTAAAACTAGAAGTGCCCATATGTAATAGGTACTTTTAGTTAATGTGGTATCACAATGGACTGAATAGTCTAAGTGAGCCTGAATCTTAATCGGGCTGCCACTTTAACCTAACCTAACCTAACCATAATTATATATAGCCCCCCATAAACCGAACCCCAGATTTGAAATTTGGTACTTGATGTTGGTATATGGTCTTAATAACCATGCAAAAATTGGTCCACATCGGTCCATAATTATATATACCCCCCATATAAACCGATCACCAGATTTGGCTTGCGGAGCCTCTAAAAGAAGCAAATTTCATCCTATCCGGCTGAAATTTGGAACATGGTGGTGGTATATAGTCTTTAACAACCATGCAAAAATTGGTCCACATAATTATATAGCCCCCATATAAACCGATCCCCAGATTTGGCTTGCGGAGCCTCTAAGAGCCAAAAATAATCTACCAAAATTTTATTGCCGTAGAAAATTGTGTCAAAATTTTATATTTCCATAGAAAATTGTGTTAAAAAATTACTTCTATAGAAAATTTTTTCAACATCTTATTTGTTTGGAAAATTTTGTCAATACATAATCTCTATAGAAAATCTTCCAAAACATCAAGAATTCTACTAATCTACAAAACAGTAAAAAATCTGTCATTTTTGGTAGAATCGTGTTCATAATTGTATATAGCCCCCATATAAAGCGACCCCCATATTTCTTGTTATGGCTTTATAATTACCGCACAAATATTCATATCGGTTCGCAATAATTTCTTCCCTCTATATACCGGTCAAGAACTGAATATATACGTATTTATTCGGTCTTTGTATTGCCTAATATATATCCCGTATGGACTAACTCACAATTAATGCGGCCATCGGCCGCAACCCAATTAATTCAATTGTGTATGACCGTCTTTAGTAGAAGTTTCTACGCAATCCATGGTGGAGGGTACATAAGATTCGGCCCGGCCGTTCTTTCTTTTTTCTACATTTCGTCCAGTTTGTTTTCTTGTTCCTTATAGAACTCAAAAAAACGAACGTTTTAAGCTTTTATCAGCCATTTTGATCAAGTTTAGGATGAGTTCTTCTCATCTCAATATCAGAAATTAAAAAAAAGATCTCATTTGGCAAAGCACCGATTACTAAACCGATCCTTTTGCCAGAAATCCTCATGTATCCACTAAATAAGTGTAAACGGTTTCAACATCTTACCGGTAAACAGCTGAGAATTAAGCAAATAACAAGAAATGTCCCCACTTTGGGGATTTTTGATACCAATTTTGGGAATAGTATATTCAGCATTACTTCTTAAAACAATTTCCTTGCAAACCTCAATAAAAATCATAATGATATCATAATTAGTTCAAAAGTAATAAAGGTTTCTATTCATATTTTTAATTCCCAAAAAATGGGATAAACAAAAAGAAAAAAAATCAATTTTTGTTTTTCTCGATTCCATAAGAAATAGCCTCTTTCACTCTCAAATAACTTTCCAATGATATAGACAGTTGTATAGTAAAATACGCCAAAAATTTGCACTTAACCCCACTGACTAGAGTGAAATAGTGTATTTTCGCAAATGTACGTTTTATGGGGGCTATACCAAAATCTGAACCGATTTAAAACAAACATGGCACACTTGACGATATCA
Source organism: Haematobia irritans (assembly GCF_050003625.1). Taxonomy (NCBI): domain Eukaryota; kingdom Metazoa; phylum Arthropoda; class Insecta; order Diptera; family Muscidae; genus Haematobia; species Haematobia irritans. The sequence continues at coordinate 69,485,147 of NC_134399.1, read as the reverse complement.
TCAAATGTACTCTTTGTCCAACGCTTCAAGCAAATCAGAGTAACATCTTCGGACGGAAGATATCAGAGTGTATAACGGACGGAAGATATATATGGGAGCTATATTTAAATCGCAACCGATTTCAACCAAATTTGGCATACGTCAGTTATACTCTTTGTGCAAAATTTGAAGCAAATCAAGGGGAACCTCCGGCCTTTGGGACCATATAATTTCATATAGGGCGAAAAATATATATGGGTGCTAGAACCGATTTAGCTGATATTTTGCAGTCTTTACGGGACTCAAAAATATTCAGATGTACAAAATTTAAAGAATGTAAAGATCGATTCATAAAAACGTCAATTATGACCCGATGGGTGATAAATCTATATGACAGATATTTCTAAATCTGAATCTTTTTCCAAAATCAATAGCAATTGTCTTTGACCCGAAGAAACGCCAAATTTGAGAACTATCGGACTTAAACTGTGAGCTGTACTTTGCACACAAAAATACATTAAAAGACAGACGGACGGACATCGCTAATTCGACTCAGAATTTATTTCTCGGTATACTAAACGTGGGGTCTGAGACTGCCCCTTTTTGGCTTTACATACAAATGCTCAAACTTATTATACCCTGTACCACAGTAGTGCTAAAGGGTATAATCACTAAATGAAACTCTAAAGTCCGGCACGGCCGAATTTATTATACCCTTACCATCCTGTAGACCAATATTTCCAATACCACCTGATTTCCGATACAAATTTGTTGGTACAATTATATTATTTTTAGAAAATCAAAGGGAATCAATCCGCGAGTCGACTCCGTGCTTGGCTTACTCACAAAAACAAAAATCAGAAGGCCAAGGAGTCTGGGGTATACAGCGGGACGAGTAGGATGAAAGCTATTCAATGAGGTAATGGCATGAATATAGTTTCAGTATTGTCTGAAGCGTATATTAGAGATGTCCACGTGAGTAATATTTCACTCACGCGCACTCACGACGGAAAATAAAATATATACCGATCGACTCAGAATCACCTCCTGAGTCGATCTAGCGCTTGGTGTCCGTCCGTCCGTCCGTCCATGTATTTGTTGTTCACAGGATTCCGGTAGTAATTATTAACCGATTTTGATGAAATTTGGTACAGGGAGTTTTTTGGGCACAAGGACGAACGCTATTGAATTTGGAAGAAATCGGATCAAATTTAGATATAGCTCCCATATATATGTATCGCCCGATTTCGACAAATGGGGTCACGTTGCGCGTTTTTTCAAACGGATCGTCACCAAATTTGGCAAAAGGTAATCTTTTCCATCGCCCTTCAAGTCTGCAAAATTTCATCTAAATCGGTTCAGATTTAGATATAGCTCTCATATATATGTATCGCCCGATTTTCCCAAATTTGGCCACAAAACCTTTATTTATCAACCGATCTTACTCAAAGTTGGCTAAATATAATCTTCTATAGCACTAACTATATGTGCAAAAAATCATCGAAATCGGTTCAGATTTAGCTATAGCTCCCATATATATGTACTGCCCGATTTTTCTAAATTTGGCCATAAAACCCTTATTTATCAACCGCTCTTACCCAAATTTGACTAAATGTAGTATTCTATAGCACTAACTATATGTGCAAAAAATCATCGAAATCGGTTCAGATTTAGATATAGCTCCCATATATATGTATAGCCCGATTTTCCCAAATTTGGCCAAAGAACCCTTATTTATTAACCGATCTTACTAAAAGTTGGCTAGATCCAGTCCTCTATAGTACTTACTATATGTGCAAAATTTCATCGAAATCGGTTCAGATGTAAATATAGCTCCCATATATGTATCACCCGATTTTGAAAACTTCGCCCCTAATAACTTTATGTTTGACCATACAGGCCTCATTTCTTAACTGATCTTACTCAAATCTTGCACAAGGAAACCTTTTGTGGTATTAATCAAACCCGCAAAATATTATGCAAATTGGTTCAGATTTAGATATAGCTTCCATATATATGCATCGCTCGATTTTCCCAAATTTGGCCATAGTACTCTTATTTATTAACCAATGTTACTCAAATTTCAAATTTTGATGTACTAGCCGATCGTACTTATACGTACTTGTAGCTCTTACATAAGAATATTGCTCGATTTTTACAAATTTGTATTTATTACCCACACTAATTTAACGATTTTCTCTTTTTTAATAATGGGCTCAATTAGTGGCATACTAACTCCGTAGGCACAATATCAACACAGCCAGTGTTGCTAGAAGTAGGGGAAATTCCCTATATGTAGAGTTTTTCTAATATTTAGCGTCTTGTAGGGACGTAGGGCCACAATGTAGGACATTTTCACTCAACGCAATTTGTAATAATTTTTACATTTTGGTGGTTCTAGAGGAAATTAGATGCCGACAAGGCTTGATCCTTAACAATGTGTGGTAAACTTTATTCCTGTAGAAAATTTTGTCAACATTTTATTTCTATAGAACATTTTGTCAAAATTGTATTTCTATAGAAATTTTTTTCAAAATATTATTTCTATAAAAAATTTTCTCAAAATTTTATTTCTGTGGAATTTTTTTCCCAAAATGTTATTTCTATAGAATTTATTGTCAAAATTTTATTTCTATAGAAAAATTTCTCACAAAAATTTGTTTATAGACACTTTTTCCAAAATTGTATTTTTATAGAGATTTAACAAAAAAGATTACTACTTTGGGTAGAATTCTACCAACTGTGGCAACCGTGGTGGTAATACAAATTTATATTCTAAGTTATAAACGTTGCATATTCATGTTTTAAGATAATAAAGTACTTAGAACCATTTTTGTTTTGTAAAATTTTTTAAATTTTAATTTTAACGAAAAATATAGTAGGGAAAATTGTTTAGGAACTTTTTTTGTCCTTGTAGGGTAAACCGAACATTTTCCCTGGCAACAGTGACTATGAGCTATAGTCAGATTGACACAAAGCACCCATAGACATGTACCCCTTAATTTTCTTAAATATGCAACTGCGGTTTATCTCCCAGACCTATATGTTACCCCACAAATTCTTATGATTACTAATTCTGTAATGGTGGTTTAGGGTATGATATAGTCGGCCCCGCCCGACTTTCTACTTTACTTACTTGTTTTTTTTTTGCGCTCCCAATATGTAAGGGTCAGTACTGCAACTGGTAGTTAATGAAAATCTACTATATTCTAACACACTCTAAGGTTTATATGAGTTTCGATAGTATAGAAATTTTCCGTACAGTATTAAGGATATTTTGTGCAAATATTGACTTTGCTTAAACTCTGTTTACATATTACATTTGTTGTATAATCATTCGTAGATGTGTATGTGAACATCCATTGGAATATACATATGTGGTACGTTTATATGTATACATGTGCGTATGTGTGTGTGTGTGTGTGTGCCTGTAAAGTATAGAAACTAACCAAGCAAGCATATCCTCTGTATATAAATTTTGTGGTGAAATTCGTAAAACAATGTTGTTATTGTCTTCACCTGTTACCTTTTAATCAGAAGAATAAATAAAGAACAATATATCATTGCAAATATACTCGAACTACATATACGCATACCCTAACATGAGAGAAATATATTTCATTCATTCAAAATTTTCAAATATATAGGAAAATTACTTTAAAAAGCTGTTGTGGGATAAACGGTGGGCAAGTTTTCATTAAATGTTGATATAACATTTCAATTGTTCCAAGGTGTATTTGAAATTTGAAGTATCAAGAAATATATGACTTGTTATATGATTTTCAATACTTTATTTTAATTTTTTTTTCTTGAAATTTAGAATAATTTCTACTTGAAGTCAAGTCCCGATATAGATATCAAAAATGTAGTTAACACGTTTTTAAAGCACTTGAAAATAGCAGAAAAAGCGACTAAAGTAATATATGTTTCTTACACTGAAAAAAAAAAACAATGAACCCAACAGGAAGAAAAATTTTGCTTGATTTCAGAAAATTGAAATTATTTTTAAACAAGTAAGTAAAGTAGAAAGTCGGGCGGGGCCGACTATATCATACCCTAAACCACCCTTACTGAATTAGTAATCATAAGCATTTATGGGGTAACATTGATATAGGTCTGGGAGATAAACCGCAGTTGCATATTTAAGAAAATTAAGGGGTACATGTTTATGGGTCCTTTGTCTCAATCTGACTATAGCTCATAGTCAATTTTGCCAGGGAAAATGTTCGGTTTACCCTACAAGGACAAAAAAAGTTTCCTACTCTCCCATACATTCCCAAACAATTTTCCTTACAATATTTTCGTTAAATTTAAACAAATTTTAAAAAACAAAAATGGCTCTAAGTACTTTATTATCTTAAAACATGAAAATTCAATGTATGTTATATAACCTAGAAAATAAATTTGTATTACCACCACTGTGGCAACCCAGTTGGTAGAATTCTACCAAAAATAGCAAAAATTTTGGAAAAAGTTTCTATAAACAAATTTTTTAAGAAATTTTCCTATAGAAATAAAATGTTGATAATAAATTCTATAGAAATAAAATTTTGAGAAAAAATTCCATAGGAATAAAATTTTGAGAACATTTTTTATAGAAATAATATTTTAAAAAAAATCTACAGAAATACAATTTTGACAAAATTTTCTATCGAAATAAAATGTTGACAAAACTTTCTACAGGAATAAAGTTTGACAAAAATTTCTATAGAAATATTTGTTTGGTAGATTTGTGGTAATCTTCAAATTTTGTTAAAGTTTTTTTAGCACGAATGGTAACTGTTGTTACCACACATTGTTAAAGATCAAGCCTTGCCCGCTTCTAAATTCCTAATCTAGAGCCACCAAAATATAAAAATTATTACAAATTGTGTTGAGTGAAAATATCCCTACATTGTGGCCCCATACTAAGCACCTACCGGGTTAGTATGTCACTAATATAGAGCCCATTATTAAAAAAAAGAAAATCGCCCAATTAGTGTGGGTAATAAATCCAAATTTGTAAAAATCGAGCAATATTCTTATGTAAGAGCTACAAGTACGTATAAGTACGATCGGCTAGTACATCAAAATTTGAAATTTGAGTAACATTGCTTAATAAATAAGAGTACTATGGCCAAATTTGGGAAAATCGAGCGATGCATATATATGGAAGCTATATCTGAACCAATTTGCATAATATTTTGCTGGTTTGATTAATACCACAAAAGGTTACCTTGTGCAAAATTTGAGTAAAATCAGTTAAGAAATGAGGCCTGTATGGTCAAACATAAGGTTATTAGGGGCAAATTTTTCAAAATCGGACGATACATATATGGGAGCTATATCTACATCTGAACCGATTTCGATGAAATTTTGCACATACCGTTAGTACTATAGAGAACTGGATCTAGCCAACTTTGTGTAAGATCGGTTAATAAATAAGGGTTCTATGGCCAAATTTGGGAAAATAGGGCTATACATATATATGGGATATATATCTCAATCTGAACCGATTTCGATGAAATTTTGCACATATAGTTAGTGCCAACTTTGAGTAATATTGGTTGATAAATAAGGGTGTTATAGCCAAATTTAGAACAATCGGGCGGTACATATATATGGAAGCTATAGCTAAATCTGAACCGATTTTCATGAATTTTTGCACATATAGTTAGTGCTTTAGAAGATTACATTTAGCCAAATTTGAGTAAGATCGGTTGATAAATAAGGATTTTGTGGCCAAATTTGGGAAAATCGGGCGATACATATTTATGAGAGCAATATCTAAATCTGAACCGATTTGGATGAAATTTTGCAGACTTGAAGGGCGATGAAAAAGATTATTTCTGGCCAAATTTGGTGACGATCCGTTTGTAAAAAAGCGCAACGTAACCCTATTTGTCGAAATCGGGCGATACATATGTATGGGAGCTATATCATCAAAATCGGTTAATAATTGCGACCGGAATCCTGTGAACAACAAATACATGGACAGACGGACGGACACCAAGCGCTAGATCGACTCAGGAGTTGATTCTGAGTCGATCGGTATATATTTTATGGGGTCTAAAATCAATATTTCTGGTAGGCACATTTTTTGGCAGATCAAACTTATAATACCCTGACCACTATGTGGTTTAGGGTATAAAAATTTTAACTAAACAGTATTACAAACGCTGGCATCAAGCCGATATTCCAAAAATAAGTAAATATTTCAAGAAAATTTATTAGACATTATTATTTTTTTACCTGGTTGGTGTCTCGGCTAGTTAAATTTACAATTTATCTTCACGCACACAATCAAGTACACAAAACTAAATTTTTAAAGAGAATTGTGTCTTAATTGTGTCCTTACTTCAATTCTCCACTTCTTTGACAGAATCATTAGTGTAAATACAAATCTTCGTAACCAGGCATTCTTTTTGTTTTCAGTATACTAATTTGTGCTCCCAATATGTATCTTATTTGGGCAAACATGCTTATGCTTGACGAGAAAACGTTATTATTTGCCACAAAAATGTTCCATGATCGCCTTGAAAAAGTAACACTTGTTAACGTGTGCAACATTATATTTTAGCTATTCTTGGCTAAGACGTGTTTCATTTTGATAAAAATTTCATTTGATATAAATTTCAATTCAATAATTGCAAGTTTTGTTCATTCCTAAGACGATTCATGGATAAATTATAGACCAAACACACAAAAAAATATCAATTAATTTGATTGTCAATACAATTAAAATTATGTTTAAATTTGAGCTAACAACGTAATTTGTAAATACTATTTATTACGATTTTAGTCACTTTAGCAACCAATTTTGTTATATCAACAAAAATTTTGTTGAATTTAAAAATTTTCTGTAACCACAATTTATTGTTAGATCAAAAATTATAATATTATTTTCTGTGTAATTGAAGATGTTTGAAAGTGAAAAAACACACACACAAGACGTTCGGCTGTTTACACCAATGTTGTGAAAAAGATAATAGCTAAAAAACCATCCCGTTTTAAAAGAATGATATCTCTAACTAAGTTAATTTAATTTCATAAAGTATCTCCTTGATAAGGAACCCATTAACTACTCGTCGAGAGACGAAAACTTTTAAAACCTCAACTCCTAATTCATAAATTCCATTTTGATATATGCACATAGAACAACATTCCAATTTTTTCAAATGAATAAAATCAACCACTGTGCCGCATAAAACAATAGTCATGTATTGGCTGATGAGACCTATACAATATTGTCAAAGAGGGAAAACGATTCGAATACGGAAATAAAATGAAATGCCAAAATCAAAAATGATACCGAGAGAAAGAGAGCGTGCTGCTCTTCACTGTTTGTTTTTTTACAAATAACAAATAACAAATAAACAAATTTAATTAAATTATCAGTTTCGCATATAAAATCACACTGTGTTAGCTCTTACAATACTCATCATATAAATAACATTTGGTTAGGGATATACAATACATATAGTGTTACATGGAGAGGAAGTGAAGCGTTGCTTATATAAGTGTGTGTGTGTGCGAATAGTTCATGCACTCAACCAAAACAACACATAAACACTCAAAAAATTTTGTTAATCGAAACGGTAATTTTCTATCGGGGAAACCGCACCCGAATCTAGAATAAGGTGAGCTTTAAATAGTTTTGAACCGTTTAAATCTCCAGGACCTAATGGAAATACTGCGGCAGAATTGCAAGCAGTGATGGGCAGAATTATCGTATTTCTTGTGGTAACATTTTAAACGGCTCGGATGAAAATTGTTCCTCCAGAAGTAAGCTCTGGGGATCAGTTTATAAGGGGCTATATGTATTTATGAAACGATATGGACCAAATTTTGGATGAAATGGAATTCACTCCTCCAAGAAATTCCGGAGGTCAAATCTGGGGATCAGTTTGTAAGAGGCTATATATAATTATGAATCGATATGGACCAATTTTTGCACGTTTGCTAGAAACCATATTCTGACATCGCGTACTAAATTTGAATGGGATCGTATGCAATTGGCTCCGAATTATGAATGGACCGCTACAAAGTGGTTCTGAGTCGCTTTTTTGAAAGTAATTCTGCATCTTTTGAACATATAAAGATCCTAAGTTGCTTTCCTGTAAGATTGTGGGTCCCTAGTGGATCCAGGGAAAACGATTTGAAACCACTATGCACTATAAGTCCAATTTTTAAAAGTTGTTAAAGGGTCTATACTAACATCACATACCAAATTATAACCGGATAGAATGAAATTTAATTTTCGAGAGACTCCAGAACTCAAATCATCTCCAATAAATTTTACATGGACTTGTCATAGGACGGAAGTACTTTGGATCCTTTGCATTGCTTTAGAAGTTCATTTCGATGAAGAAGTTTAAAAAACTAAAATTTTTTCTCCAATTTAACTTTTTATTCTCATCAGTATTTTTTGTTACACTATTTTTTTCTTATTTTATTATCTAATTTTAACAAATTGGAAAACTTCTTTGCTTCCATCGGGGGTTGACCCTGGGTCTGTTGACACCATAACAGAATGCTTTAACCGGAAGTGGTGCAAATTGACGCAGAAGCGATGAATTTAACATAAGCTTGTCATAGGACGGAAGTCCTCCATTTCTACAGCCGTTGCACTGAATTTGCATCACTTCTTTCGGTGTGATCCAAATTCAATGTTATGGATGTAAACTAAAAAATTCTATGATATTTTGGTAAATAAATAATTTTTATAATTTTTTAAAATTTTTAATGGATTTTAACGCCTGTCGGAATCGTTTGACCTTAAATATTTGCAAAAATTCACAATTTTTTCAGATTGGATTTAGCATTTTTTTCGACAAAATTTAAATGATTTCTACCATTTTATGAATTCTTACTCTGCTTTTAACCTATTTGAAAAGAAAAAAATTAAAATTACCAATTAAAAGTATGAAAAAAAACCAAGTTAAAAAAATTGAATTAAAAGAACTTCCTGGGTAGTTAAAATAAAGAACATCATTGTTGTGCCATTGGAAGAACTTCCAAATTTTTTTGCTGGGTATGCTTGTAATATGAACCTACTATGACACCACGGCATGACATTCGAACTACTTCGTTAGATGTTCTTTGATATTATGAATGAAACAAATAAAGAACGCTGGTTCAAATCTCACCAGGCGCAATTTTCTTATTAAATATTTTTCTAAACAATTATTTTGTTATGTTATACATCGTTTTTATTTTTATATATATTTTTTTTGTATATATATATATTTTTCCGCTCAAAATCAACAAAATATTAATAATTTTTGGTAATTTATCAAACAAAAGTCAAACGAGTTCAAATCCCAGCGGGGATGAAGTTTAATTTTTTTTAATGTTATTATTTTTTCTACTTTTTTGTGAAATTTAATTGTCCAAAACTTAAATTTACACTTAAATCTGTACAGCCCAGACAATGCTCCTTCTGATTGCCACTTGTAGCGATCGTTGACACACGTCCTAGTTGCTCAGCATTTCCAACAAAAAAAATTTGGAAGTTCTTCTAAAGGCATGACTTTGAAAGCACTTCCAAAAGTGTCCTCCCAACGATGTTCTTTATTTTAACCACACAGAAAGTTCTTTTATTTCAATTTGCTTTTTTTCATATTTTTAGTGGCCAATTTTACCTTTTTTTGTAGAAACCGTATGTTGTATCCTATTTGTCTGAAATTGGAAATCTAGGAGTATTTTAGGACCATAAATTGGTGTGCCGAAAACGGGGTGTATCACTCCATGGTTTGGTATAGCCCCCATATAGACCGATCTCCGGTTTTTACTTCTTGGGTCCCTAGAAACCGTAGTTTTTATCCTATTTGTCTGAAATTGGAAATCCAGAGGTATTTTATGAGCACAAATATGTGTGCCGAAAATGGAGTGTATCGCTCCATGTTTTGAATAGCTCCTTTATAGACCGATCCTCCGATTTTACTGCTTGGACTTCTCTAAACCGTAGTTTTTATCCGATTTGGCTAAAATTGAAAATCTAGAGGTATTTTAGGACCACAAAATAACTCTAGAAAATGAAAATGGTGTGTATCGGTCCATGTTTTGGTATATCCCCCATATAGCCCAATCTGATTTGATTTCTTGGGATTTTAGACACCGAAATTTTTGTCCGATGAAATTCAAAATCTGAAGATATGGTGTGTATCGGTTCATGTTTTGGTATTTATCTCTTATAGAACGATCTTCATATTTGACTTCTTATCCCAATTTTTATGCGATTTGCCTGAAATTCAAAATCAAGAGGTATTTTGTGTCCACACATAAGTAAGCCGAATATGGCGCATATCGATCGATTTTGATATGCCCCCATATAGACCGATCTCCCGACTTGACTTCAAGACACAGCAATTTTTATCCGATTTGCCTGAAATTCAAAATTTAGAGGTAGAAACTACCTCTAAATTTTTAATTTTTGTGTGGCGAATATAGTATGTTTGCCTGGCAGAATATATGTCATCAAATCCACCTGAAATTCTACACTGAAAAAATGCATGTCCAGTTCCAAAGATTTTGTCTTTACTTTAAAAAATTTGGTATTGATTCCGAGCCAAAGAAGCGGAGAATACAAGTAAGGATACTTTTAAGACCCAATTCTCTTTTAAATTTGGGTTTTGTGTACTTGCTTCTAGGAAGCAAATTTTAATTTTTCGCTTTTTCAGCTTTGTTTCTTCATATGCTAGGAAGCTTTGTTTCTTCATATCCTTTCAGCTTTGTTTCTTCATATCCTTTAAATCGAGTTAACGACAACTTTATTTTCCAAATTAAGACTCGACTTCCAGTAGAAATTATGCTATGTTTCAAGTAAACACTTCTTTAAAATAAAGTTTTGAAAAACATGTCCTTGAACGATTTTTGCTTTGTAGTCAAGATGCAAAAAGACAACAAATTTAAAGACAATTTCATTAAATTTAAAAAATTTTTCTGAACTATTAAAGTCAAGTTGACCTTAGGCCAAACATTTTTTCTTTCATGTTATGAAACCCATTTTTAAGTGAAATCACTTAATTATAAGGACAATATGACTTCATTGAAAAGTTTATCGACTTTTGGACAAGGAAAAAAACTTTATATTAGAGAAATGCGTCTTTAATGCTAAGCAAAATTTGCATTCGTATTTTAAAGTCATGAAATCTTTGACCTCACGACAATATTTTTTTCAGTGTATATATGTATTTTCAAGTAATCTGACGAAGAGTTTTCTACGGAAACAATTATATTTTTTGATTTATGGTGGCGGGTATTTAAGATTCGGCCTGGCCGAACTTAAGTCCGTATATACTTGTTATGTTTCAAATAGGTTAGAAACAGAGTAAGAAATAATAAAATGGTACAAATTATTCAAATTTTGTCGGAAAAAATGGTTAATCCATTCTAGAAACATTGAGAATTTTTTAAACGTTATATATCATAAACAAGTATAAATGGCCGTAAGTTCGGCCAGGCCGAATCTTATGTACCCTCCACCATGGATAGCGTAGAAACTTATACGAAAGACTGTCATCCACAATCGAATTACTTAGGTTGTGGTATCATAAATCGTTTTCTAAATTTTGAGTTAGTCCATACGTGGTATATAATAGACCAAAACGGTATGTGTAGGTAAGTCTACAAATAATTACGAATCGATATGGACTTTTGCACGGTACGTAGGGAGCCAGAATTGAAATATGGGGGTCGCTTATATGGGGGCTATATACACTTATGAACTTGATATGGATCAATTTTTGTGTGATTGGGTATCGATTTATCTGAGCGCTATATATAACTATAGACCGATATGAACCTAGTTAGGCATGGTTTTAACGAACATATACTAGCACAATGTACCAAATTTCAACTGACTCGGATGAAATTTGCTCCTCCAAGAGGCTCCAAAACCAAATCTCGGGATCGGTTTATATGGGGGCTATATATGATTATGGACTGATATGGACCACTTTTGGCATGGGTGTTTGAGGCCATATATTAACCCCACGTACCAAATACCAACTGAATCAGATGAATTTTGGTTTTCCAAGAGACACCGGAGGTCAAATCTGGGGATCGGTTTATATGGGGGTTATTTACCAATACCAATTCATACATGGTTGTTGGATACCATATACTAACATCACGTACCAAGTTTCAACCGAATCGGATGAATTTTGCTCTTCCAAGGGGCTCCGGAGGTCAAATCTGGGGATCGGTTTGTATGGGGGCTATATATAATTATGGACCGATTTCGACCAATTTTTGCACGGGTGTTTGAGGCCATGTACTAACACCATGTACCAAATTTCAGCCGGGTCGGATGAAATTTTCTTCTCTTAGAGGCTCCGCAAGCCAAATCTGGGGATCGGTTTATATGGGGGCTATATATAATTATGGACCGATTTCGACCAATTTTTGCACGGGTGTTTGAGGCCATGTACTAACACCATGTACCAAATTTCAACCGGATCGGATGAAATTTGCTTCTCTTAGAGGGTCTGCAAGCCAAACTTGGGGGTCCGTTTATATGGGGGCTATACGTAAAAGTGGACCGATATGGCCCATTTGCAATACCATCCGACCTACATTAATAACAACTACTTGTGCCAAGTTTCAAGTCGATAGCTTGTTTCGTTCGGAAGTTAGCGTGATTTCAACAGACGGACGGACGGACGGACGGACATGCTCAGATCGACTCAGAATTTCACCACGACCCAGAATATATATACTTTATGGGGTCTTAGAGCAATATTTCGATGTGTTACAAACGGTATGACAAAGTTAATATACCCCCATCCTATGGTGGAGGGTATAAAAAATTATAAAAATTATTTATTTGACAAAATATCACACAATTTTTTGATTATCATCCAAAACATTGGATTCGGATCACACCTTAAGAAGTGATGCAAATTCAGTGCAACGGCTGTTGAAATGGTAGACATCCGTCTTATTACAAGCTCATGTTTAAATTATCGCTTCTGCGCCAAGTTTGCACCATTTCCGGATCCAAAAAAAAAAAAAAATTTTCAATACTTTTGTTGGCGACGCTTTTTTACTGGGATTTTCATTCTCATGAGGAAGCCAAAAATTGGGTCAATTTGTGTATGGGGTCTAAAAACCAGACGTTTTTTATTGCGATATCCGCATGTATCCAGAAGGATGGAAAATGGTAATGCCTAGCTATAGCAAATACTTCGATTAATTAGTCTGTTACAATTTATTGGGAATAAATTGTAAAACATTTGAAAAAATCTGCATTTGTAATTGGCGTTCCTAATGCATAATGTATATTTTCATGCTATTAATGAACATTTTCATTATTCTAATGAAAAAATTGTGCAATGACATCAAAAAAAACATTTTAAGAAATTTTCATTGGGTGTGAAGTTATTGGTATCTGCAAATTTTTTCAGTGGCATGTCTACAATTGCAAATTATTTGCTGTTTTAAAAAACAAGCAAAAAACACTACTAAAGCAGTAGTTTTTGTCTAGTGAATTGCAGCAGTCAGTCCTTACTTTTGATAGCTTTTTTTCTATGAGGTCATATACAAACATATTGAAATGGGTGCGTTTGTATGTTTTGCCATTTGAAATAAACTCCCACTCTGATGAGTTTACACACCCACACACATACACACAAACAGTTCTCGCAATCACACATATCATTGTTTTTCTTTTTAATTAAGTTTCTTTTGTTTGTTAGCTGGTTTTAGTTGGTATGGCAGTTGTTGATGTTAATATTGAAGTGGATGTTGCTACAGCTCTTGTTTCCTTTACTTATTTATTTATTTATAACACCAATTTAATAAAACCAGCTATCGTTCACTCTAGCGCCCACTCACACACACACTCACACACCAACCCACTTTACGATACATCATATTAAAATGCCAACAATCTTCTCCCCCTAGACTTCTGAACGCAACGGAAATCAAACCTGTTTCCGCTTCATAATTAATGTGTCTCATTCAAACTGAGTGGTTAGCTGTTGTGGAAAGCATTTGTTTTTAAGCAAAAAAAAATTCAAATAAAATGACTAATTAAGAAAAGTTCTTGTTTCTTTCGCTACATTCCACCCCCCACCCACCCCGTTTCAAGGAGAAGGACTAACGAGATATTTAAAAGTTTTTCTTAAGTGGAATTTCCATGGCCTTATGCCTGCAAGAGAACACATGTATCCTGTCTTATCCTTTGCCAAAGAACAAAACAAAAATTAAGTTAAAATATGATTTTCTTGAAATGTTCTTTTAGTTTCCATAAAATGTAATTTAGGTAATTTAAAGCAAATTGATGGTAATTTTAGGAAATTTTAAAGCATAACCAACTTAACTGAAATTTGGGCGAATGTGTGGTGTGATACGAAATGGAAAGTTACAAGACAATTTGTTTTTGGTTCTCAAGAGTTTTACCTCTAAATGTAGTTAACTTTCATATGAATGTTATACAAATAAAGTTTTACCAAATATTCAAACTTTAAGCAAGTTATGCTCATATGACAAAGGAAAGAATAATTAAATACACAGAAAAAACTTTCACGAAATTTTTTCTAATTAAAATCTTAATTGAGTTTTAAAACATATTCAATTTAAAAATTTAATTGAATCAACAAATTTTCAATCACACAAATTAATAGTACCAATTAACTTTTTAATTGGATCAAATAATTTTTAATTGACTGTCAATTAAGTTTTTAATCGATACTATAATTTCTGTGATTGAAGACATTTCAATTAAAAAATTAATTGGATCAATTAATTTCGTGATTGAATCAGAAAAATTTTTTTTTGTGTGTATAATAAATGGGAGTATAGTATCGAGAGAAAAAGAAGAAATCTCAGGACAGTTAAACATTGCAGAGCCTTTTTATGCACATCATCCTTAGGATGGGGGTATAATATAATGTATTGATATATAGTTTACATACTACACTGAAAAAAATTATACCCAGTTCCAAAGATTTTGCCTTTACTCTAATGATTTGGGTATTTATCCCGGGCAAAAGAAGCTTATAATTGAAGTAAGGATACATGTAAGACACAATTCTCTGTTTTCTACTAACAAGTACGCAAGGTACTAAAAAAAATTGATTTTTTGTTTGTTTTTTCTTCATGTATTATTAGACACGTTGGCTGATAAGTCCCCGGTCTGATACATAGATGGCGTCGCTAGTATTAAATACATATTATTTTTATATAGTACCAACCTTCAAATGATTCGTGTCAAAATTTGACGTCTGTAAGTCAATTAGTTTGTGATATAGATAGAGCGTCTTTTGTGAAGCAACTTTTGTTATTGTGAAAAAAATGGAAAAAAGGAATTTCGTGTTTTGATAAAATACTGTTTTCTGAAGGGAAAAAATACGGTGGAAGCAAAAACTTGGCTTGATAATGAGTTTCCGGACTCTGCCCCAGGGAAATCAAAAATAATTGATTAGTATGCAAAATTCAAGCGTGATGAAATGAGCACAGAGGACGGTGAACGCAGTGGACGTGGTGGTTACCGACGAAAACATCAAAAAAATCCCCACAAGGATTTTGAATGACCGTAAAATGAAGTTGATCGATATAGCAGAGGCCTTAAAGATATCAAAGGAACGTGTTGGTCATATCATTCATCAATATTTGGATATGCGGAAGCTCTGTGCAAAATGGGTGCCGCGCGAGCTCACATTTGACCAAAAACAACAACGTGTTGATGATTCTGAGCGTTGTTTGCAGCTGTTAACTCGTAATACACCCGATTTTTTCCGTCGATTTGTGACAATGGATGAAACATGGCTCCATCACTACACTCCTGAGTCTAATCGACAGTCGGCTGAGTGGACAGCGACCGGTGAACCGTCTCCGAAGCGTGGAAAGGCTTAAAAGTCCGCTGGCAAAGTAATGGCCTCTGTTTTTTGGGATGCGCATGGAATAATTTTTATCGATTATCTTGAGAAGGGAAAAACCATCAACAGTGACTATTATATGGCGTTATTGGAGCGTCATGAATTGGGCTTCGAATTGCTTCCCCACCCACCGTATTCTCCAGATCTGGCCCCCAAGCGACTTTTTCTTGTTCTCAGACCTCAAAACGATGCTCGCAGGGAAAAAATTTGGCTGCAATGAAGAGGTGATCGCCGAAACTGAGGCCTATTTTGAGGCAAAACCGAAGGAATACTATCAAAATGGTATCAAAAAATGGAAGGTCGTTATAATCGTTGTATCGCTCTTGAAGGGAACTATGTTGAATAATAAAAACGAATTTTGACAAAAAAAAAATGTGTTTTTCTTTGTTAGACCGGGGACTTATCAGCCAACCTGTTAAAAACGTGTCAACGACAACTTAAATTTTCAAATTCAGACTTGACTTCAAGTAGAATTTATTGTATATTTCAAGTAAATAACTGGCGTGATTTCAACAGACGGACATTGCTAGATCGACTTAGAATTTTACCACGAACAGAATATATATACTTTATGGTTTCGATATGTTATAAACGGAATGACATAATTACTATACTCCCCAACCTATAGTGGAGGATATAAAAACAGATTTATTTATTATATATTATATTGAAGGACTCTAACGATAGCCAGTCAAATATAAAGCAACCACACTATCACGCTTGAATTCCATCACGAATAACTTTATTTGTGAATGCAAGAAAATGAACTGTTAGCTGTCAGACAAGCGGTTTAGAAATGATAGAAACATCAGGGTGGTTGTAGAATATATCAGCCACACTATATACACTGACAAAAAGCATGCCCCGTTCCAAAGATTTTGTCTTTACTTTAGCCAAAGAAGCGGAGAATACAAGTAAGGATACTTTCAGGACACAATTCTCTTTCAAATTTGGGTTTTGTGTTCTTGCTTCTAGGAAGCAAATTTTAATATTTTGATTTTTTTCAGCTTTTTTCTTCATATGCTATAAAAGTTCCCTAAAAACGAGTTAACGACAACTTTATTTTCCAAATTCAGACTTGACTTCCAGTAGAAATTATGCCATGTTTCAAGTAAAAAATGTCTTTAAAATAAAGTGTTGAAAAACATGTCCTGTATAGTTAGTCAATACGGCGTATATAATAAACAAAAATAAACAAGTATATACGGCCGTAAGTTCGGCCAGGCCGAATCTTATGTACCCTCCACCATGGATTGCGTAGGAACTTCTACTAAAGGCTGTCATCCACAATCGAATTACTTGGGTTGCGATAACACTTGCCGATGGCAAGGTATCGTAAAACTTTTTAACACTGTCTTCTAAATTGTAAGTTAGCCCATACGGGGTATATATTAAACAAAAAAAGGCCGATTAAATACGTATATAATATAGTTTGACAAAATTTTCTATAGAAATGAAAACTTGACAATATTTTCTATAGAAATAAAATTTTGACAAAATTTTCTATAGAAATAAAAACTTGACAAAATTTTCTATAGAAATAAAATGTTGACAAAATTTTCTATGGAAGTAAAATGTTGACAAAATTTTGTATAGAAATAAAATGTTGACAAAATTTTCTACAGAAATAATTTTTTTACAAAATTTTCTATAAAAATAAAATGTTGACAAAACTTTCTATGGAAATAAAATTTTGACAAACATTTCTATAGAAATAAACGTTTGACAAAACTTTCTATAGAAATGAAATTTTGACACAACTTTCTATAGTAATAAAATTTGACAAAATTTTCTATGGAAATAAAGTTTTGGTAGATTATTTTTGGCGATATGGACCAATTTTTGTGTAATAAGTCATCGGCTATATATAACTAAAGACCGATATTGACCAATTTTTACATGGCTGTTAGAGGCCATATATTGACAAAATGTACCAAATTTCAACCGCATCGGATGACTTTTGCTATATATAATTATGGAGCGATATGGACCAATTTTTGCATGGTTGTTAGATACCATATACTAACACCATGTACCAAATTTGAACTGGATCGGATGAATTTCGCTCCTCCAAGAGGCTCCTGAGGTCAAATCTGGGGATCGGTTTATATGGGAGCTATATATAATTATGAACCGATATGGACCAATTTTTGCATGGTTGTTAGAGACTATATACTAACACCACGTACTAAATTTCAATTGGATCGGATGAATTTTGCTCCTCCAAGAGGCTCCGGAGTTCAAATCAGGGGATCGGTTTATATGGGAGCTATATATAATTATGAACCGATATGGACCAATTTTTGCATGGTTGTTAGAGGCCGTATACTAACATCAGGTACCAAATTTCAACAGGATCGGATGAATTTTGCCCCTCCAAGAGGCTCCGGAGGTCAAATCTGGGGATCGGTTTATATGGGGGCTATATATAATTATGGACCGATATGGACCAATTTTTGCATGGTTGTTAGAGACCGTATACTAACATCAGGGACCACATTTCAACCGGATCGGATGAATTTTTCCCCTCCAAGAGGCTCCGGAGGTCAAATCTGGGGATCGGTTTATATGGGGGCTATATATAATTATGGACCGACATGGACCAATTTTTGCATGGGTGTTAGAGACCGTATACTAAGACCACGTACTAAATTTCAACCGGATCGGATGAATTTTGCTCCTCCAAGAGGCTCCGGAGGTCAAATCTGGGGATCGGTTTATATGGGAGCTATATATAATTATGGACCGATATGGACCAATTTTTGCATGGTTGTTAGAGGCCGTATACTAACATCAGGTACCAAATTTCAACCGGATCGGATGAATTTTGCTGCTCCGGGAGGCTCCCCAAGCCAAATTTGGGGATCGGTTTATATGGGGGCTATACGTAAACGTGGTCCGATACCATCCGACCTACATCAATAACAACTACTTGTGCCAAGTTTCAAGTCGATAGCTTGTTTCGCTCGGAAGTTAGCGTGATTTCCACAGACGGACGGACAGCCGGACAGACGGACAGACGGACGGACGGACGGACATGCTTAGATCGACTCAGAATTTGACCACGACCCAGAATATATATACTTTATGGGGTCTTAGAACAATATTTCGATGTGTTACAAACGGAATGACAAAGTTAATATACCCCCATCCTATGGTGGAGGGTATAAAAAGCCCAATTAAATACGTATATAATTCAGTTTGACAAATTTTCTACAGAAATAAATGTTTGACAAAATTTTTTATAAAAATAAAGTTTTTGACAAAATTTTATATAGAAATAAAATTTTGACAAAATTTTCTATAGAAATAAAATGTTGGCAAAATTTTATATAGAAATAAAATTTTGACAAATTTTCTATAGAAATAAAATTTTGACAAAATTTTGTATAGAAATAAAATCTTGACAAAATTTTGTATAGTAATAAAATGTTGACAAAATTTTCTATAGAAATAAAATTTTGGTAAATTATTTTTGGGGATCAGCTATATATAACTATAGACTATAGAAATAAAATTTTGAAAAAACTTTCTATAAAAAAAATGTTGACAAAATTTTGTATTGAATACAGGTAAGGATACTTTCGGGACACAATTCTCTTTTAAATTTGGGTTTTGTGTTCTTGCTTCTAGGAAGCAAATTTTAATGTTTTGTTTTTTTTTTTCACCTTTTTTCTTCATATGCTAACAAAGTTCCTTAAAAACGAGTTAACGACAACTTTATTTTCCAAATTCAGACTTGACTTCCAGTAGAAATTATGCCATGTTTCAAGTAAAAAACGTCTTTAAAATAAAGTGTTGAAAAACATGTCCTGTATTTGACCGATTTTTTTCTTTGTCGGCAAGATGCAAAGAGACAAAAAATTTTAAAGAATTTTTCTGAATTATTAAAGTCAAGTTGACCTTAGCCCGAAAAATTTTTCTTTCATGTTATGATACCCATTTTTAAGTCACATCACTTAATTATAAGGATAATACGACTTCATTGAAAAGTTTATCGACTTTTGGACAAGGAAAAAAACTTTATATTCGAGAAATGCGTCTTCTATGCTAAGCAAAATCTGCATTCGTATTTTAAGGACATGAAATCTTTGGCCTCACGACAATATTTTTTTTTTCAGTGTATTGTAATACAAAAATTCAAAAACCAATATCAAAGGAAATCTTCGTTTGTAAAACTAAACCCTTGATGGCATATGCCATGAATTATTAATTTCCTTTATATTACATGTCAGATGCTTTAAGTTACAAAGAGAAAGCCTATAATAACATTACCATAAATCCGATTAAAATTTGTGTGATATGCGCCTCTGTAGATGATTAAAACAAATGACTTTCCGGCGTAACGAGTAGGCTCATAATAAGTTACAGTTAACAGTGACATTTTCATAGACGACGATGACAACGGCTCAGCATTTGCCAAATCATAATTTATTATTTGCAACAAAAGCAAGAGCTAGTACCAGTGATTACCATTACCGCCATTAACGGTAGCAGAACTCTAACCATCTGTCAAACCATATTTTACACTGTAGGAAAACCGGAATTGGAAACCAGTGTGAAAATAACGCATTATATGTTTGGCAATACTCAACCACGCTCCATGGGGACCCTGAAGGCATATGCGTTGTATCACATACAGCGATTTGATTTTGTATGGATATCAGTATCCTTCACTACCATTCGACGATGTTCGTATGCAAGGACATTTTTCCAGAAGCTTTGTTATTTATTTTTTTTGTTGTTTCTTTGTTTTTTGGTATTCTAAGAAAATTTAATTTGCCCCCAAGGTTAGTTGTATAGTGAGCCTAACAAAATTCCAGCTAACAAACAAAGAGACTTAAGCATACACACGCACACAAATACACACACACACCCAAATATGTATGCTCAAAGTCTCCCCTAACTAAGATAAGTTCAATGGAAAACCGAAATCATTTAACTGTGTTATAGACCACAAAATTGAAGCCATAAGACAATGAAAAACTTGAAAAGCTGTAGGCTTAAAAGAAAATCCAGAACAAATTAAGGATTATTGGCCGAAAGGGATATTTGAAGGGAGAATATTTTCAAGTTAAGTATCGACAATCTCAAAGTTGTACTTAAATTATTTGCTTCTTAAGTTAGCACAAATAGAGGCATTTTCTTTGGAGTTAAAAAAAAGCTGAGATGGTCACAATAATTGAAAGGTAGTTTTTTGTTATATCTCAATACCATTTACTCCAAGATGGATCAGGATGTATGGCAGTTTTATCATTTTGTTGGCACTCAAAAAAAAATTGACCTTATATGAAAGATTATTAAATCTCTCATTATAATAAAAAACAAGTATATACGGCCGTAAGTTCGGCCATGCCGAATCTTATGTACCCTCCACCATGGATTGCATATAATCTTGTACTAAAGACTGTTATCCACAATCGATTTACTTGGGTTGTGGTAATACTTACCGATGGCAAGGTATCTTAATTCTTCTTGACATCGTCTTCCAAATTGTAAGTTAGTCCATACGGGGTATATATTAAACAAAAATAAAAAATTCAGTCTGACAAAATTTTTTATAGAAATAAAGTTTTGACAAAATTTTATAAAGAAATAAAATTTTGACAAAATTTTCTATAGAAATAAAATTTTGACAAAATTTTCTATAGTAATAAAATTTTGACAAAATTTTCTATAGAAATAAAATTTTGACAAAATTTTCTATAGAAATAAAATTTTGACAAAATTTTCTATAGAAATAAAATTTTGACAAAACTTTCTATAGAACTAAATTTTGACAAAATTTTGTATAGAAATAAAATCTTGACAAAATTTTGTATAGTAATAAAATTTTGACAAAATTTTCTATAGAAATAAAAGTTGGAAAAATTTTGTATAGTAATAACATTTTGACAAAATTTACATTGCGTTATTATATGACCGCTAACAACCATGCAAAAAGTGATCCATATCGGTTTATAATTATATATAGCCCTCATATAAACCGATCCCCAGATTTGGATTGCGGAGCCTCTAAGAGAAGCAAATTTCATTCGATCCGGCTGAAATTTGGTACATGATGTTAGTATATGGTCTCTAATAACCATGCAAAAATTGGTCCATATCGGTCCATAATTCTATATAACCCCCATTTTAAACCAATCCCCAGATTTTGTACCGATATGGAAAATAGGTCCATATCGGTCCCCAAATTTTACTTCTTGAGCCTCCGGGATAAACAAATTTCATCTTGTCCTGCAAATATTTGGTACTAATCACGCAAAAATTGGTCCCTATCGGTTCATAATTATATTTTGCCCCCGAATAACCCCATGTTCCATTTCTGGCTCTCTAATTATCGCTATAAAATTGGGGCATATCGGTTCGTAATTATTTATACACTCCCCTATATATACCGTTCAAAAACTGAATTATGTTGGTATTTAATATGTATTTTTTTTTTGTCTAACGATGTTAAGAAGTTCTGAGATACTTTGACTTTACACGCAGAGAAGAAACATGATTGTCACAATCATATTCGAAGAGCAAAATAATATGATAGGAGCTATTTTTGCGGAGACCATGTAACATTTTAACCTGCAACAATGTTGGCTCAGTGAACATGGTTCTAAGAAAAATATAATTGTCCTCATCTAAAATGTTATTATATTGATAAAAAGAATTTTGTTTGAATGAAAAGACAATGGTCACGATTTAAAATGTTATGGTATTCATTAAAAATGTTTTTCTCCTAGTTAAAAGAACATGGTCACAACCTAAAATGTTTTGATCTTTATGAAAAAACTTTTTTCATCGTCGAAAAAAGGACGCCTCGTGAAAAAAAGAAACACAAAATTAACTTTATTTGTTTGTTTTTATTTATTTATAAACTAATTCATTGTTTATTTGTATTTATAATGCCGTTCAAGCAAACATCATATATATTTACACACTCTATTTTATTTCAATTTCAACAATAATAAGTAATTATTTCATATTTACATCGTGCCTATCAAACTTACAAACGCAGACATCATGTAACTGCAAATAAAAATAAATGATCCATATAGCAAAATGCATAACAAAAAACAGGTACATTTACATTTCAATTACTCTTTCCCTTTTTGTGTTCACATAAAACCACGTGCCACTTCTGAATAAATAAATTAACACAAAACACAGTAAATCCGTATTTTCCGTCCATTCCAAGAAACAATCAACACACGACTGACGCGTAAAATGAAAATCGTGTGTACCTGCTCAATGTTTTTATAAAATTCTTTTCCCTGCAAAAAAGTTAAAAAATTAAATGGTCACGAAAAAAATGTAAATGGTTTTTATGGCTATGTAATGGTTCTAGACATGTCTATACTTAACCTATAAAAATACTTTTTTCCCTGTAAAAAAGTAAAAAAAATGAATGGTCAGGTACATGATTTACCCGACCATGTAATGGTCTCAAATTCTATCATTTAAATGATAGAACATGTTTGTGGTATTTGAGAACCATTCAAATGCTTATTGCCACCATACATTTTTCTCCGCTCGAAAACTATTTTTACAAAGACAAAATACATGGTTTTCGCGGCAATTACATGCTCTAGATAAGCATTAATTGGATGCGGCAACCATGTCCAAACATGGTTTTTCTGTGCGTGTAGTAGAAGTTTCTACGCAATCCATGGAGGAGGGTGCATAAGATTCGGCCTGGCTGAACCTACGGCCTTATATACTTTTTTTTTTTTGAGAGTGTATACAGCTCCAAACAAATTTGAAGGATTTCAGATGATATCAAAGCTTTTGGTCTACAAAGTGGAGAAGGGTATAATATAATGGACCCTTCTCGACTTTAGTCTTACAGTTATAGAATAAAATCCATATACCATACATTATTATAATTATATGTTTGGAGATTTTTCATATAACGGTTGGGGATGTACTAACGAAATTTTGAAGATTTCTCTCGAAAAAATCTAACAACAATGATTGTCTGTGGGTGTAAATACTTTTCATTATTTACACTCAATAGAGAGAAATATATTGATATGTCTTATAAGACGTCTTGTGTGGTATCGCAATGAACTGATTGGTTAAATGGCTTGAGTTAGTAGACAGACACTAAAACTTAACTAAACCAATAAGAGTTCAATGTCCATATTCAGTTTCTTTAAGGTCACTTCACAACTCACAACTGGAATAATTTCCTACCTTTCACATTTCCCCGTGTTGGATAGCCACAAGGATGCTCTGAAATCGACAAAAAGATGACCATCATACCCATCCAATAGAAAATTACTTGCGGTTCTTGTTAAGTTGGAAAGCATAAATTGAATATTGTTAACAATGGTCCTTCGAATGCACGCACAGGGGATAATGAAACACGAATGAGATTTGTAAGCCCCTTTAGACGAGACACAATAGTGTTTTGGACCACTGGCCTATGCAGGGAAAAAATACTTAAACAGTAACGTCTATCTCATTAAGAAATCCGGCGAAAACGTGAAGTAAGGCAACTAAAAAGGATATGCCGGGAAAGTAAAATGTGTGCTTGTGATTAATAAATCCTTGGAGGATTTAAATAATTTAGGACAAGGGAATTAACCAAAAGTGTTTTCCATGTTGTTTTGTTGTTTTTCTTTCTTTTATACACCTTCCCTGTGGGTGTGAAATTTCTGAAATGTTGTTTACTTAAGGCGTCGAATATCTTAAATCAACACAATTACCAATGGGATGGCGAACGGTGGATCAATGTCTTCTGCCAGGTGTTGGTTTCTTCGTACTTTTGGTAAGGGCTTAAATCTACAACAAGCAATTAGATGTTGATTTTTCTTAAATACAAAAACAAAGTATATCATGGATGTACAAAGCAATCCAAATAAATTAATTGGAATTTTTTACTGAAAACAAAATAATTATTTGAGAGAGTATAAAAATAACTTTGTTGTTTGTTTGTACTTTGCCAGTGTAAATTTTAAAGTCTTTTTGAAATTAGCAGCAAAGTCACTAATCCAGTATACTGTCAGAGCTTTGGCAGAGAAGAGATTAATTATTCACTTTATCTATTTTGGGTGTAGACTTTTCAAGGCCAGTAAGCTGTCAAAACTTCACCTGAGAATATATTAATTATAGTATAGACGGCAATCTATTTTTAAGACAGTATGATACTTTTCTGACTTTGATATTGAAAACATGAAATTACGAGTAAATTGACATAACACCAACGCTTCTATTTAGAATATACACAGAAAAATAAGTAAACTGTTTTGTGAAAAAAATGGAAAATTTTCTATAGAAATAACATTTTGAAAAAATTTTCTATTGAAATAAAATTGTGACAAAATTTTCTATAGAAATAAAATTTTGAACAAAATGTTCTATAGAAATAAAATTTTGTACAAAATTTTCTATAGAAATAAAATTTTGAACAAAATTTTCTATAAAAATAAAATTTTGACAAAAGCTTCTATTGAAATAAAATTTGGACAAAATTTTCTATAGAAATAAAATTTTGACAAAAGCTTCTATAAAAATAAAATTTTGACAAAATTTTCTATAGAAATAAAATTTTGATAAAATTTTCTATTGAAATAAAATTTTGACAAAATTTTCCGTAGAAAAAAATTTTGATAAAATTTTCTATAGAAATAAAATTTTCTAAACTTTTGACAAAATTTTCTATAGCAATAAAATTGTGACAAAATTTTTTATAGAAATAAAATTTTTAAAAAATTTTCTAAAGAATTAAAATTTAGACAAAATTTTCTATAGAAATAAAATTTTGACAAAATTTTCTATAGAAATACAATTGTGAGAAAAATTTTTATAGAAATAAAATTTTGACAATATTTTCTATAAAAATGAAATTTTTACAAAATTTTCTATAGAAATACAATTTTGACAAAGTTTTCTATAGAAATACAATTGTGACAAAAATTTTTATAGAAATAAAATTTTGACAATATTTTCTATAAAAATTAAATCTTGACAAAATTTTCTATAGAAATAAATTTCTAAAATTAAATTTTCTATGGAAATAAATTTTTTTACACAATTTTCTAAAAAACTAAAATGTTGATAAAATTTTCCATAGAACTAAAATTTTGACAAAATTTTCCATACAAAATAAAATTTCGACAAAATTTTCCATAGAACTAAAATTTTGACAAAATTTTCTATAGAAAAAAAAAATGATAGAATTTTCTATAAAAATAAATTTTTGACAAAATTTTCTATATAAATAATATTTTGACAAAATTTTCTAAAGAAATAAAATTGTGACAAAATTTTTTATAGAAATAAAATTTTTTAAAAACTTTCAATAGAAATAAAATTTATACAAAATTTTCTATAGAAATAAAATGTACACAAAACTTTCTATAGAAATAAAATTTTGACAAAATTTTCTATTGAAATAAATTTCTAAAATTAAATTTTCCATGGCAATAAATTTTTTTACACAATTTCCTAAAAAACTAAAATGTTGATAAAATTTTCGAAAAAAGTAAAATTTTGTCAAAATTTGCCATACAAAATAAAATTTTGACAAAATTTTCCATAGAACTAAAATTTAGACAAAATTTTCTATAGAAATAATATTTTGACAAAATTTTCTAAAGAAATAAAATTGTGACAAAATTTTTTATAGAAATAAAATTTTTAAAAAACTTTCTATAGAAATAAAATTTAGACAAAATTTTCTATAGAAATAAAATTTACACAAAACTTTCTATAGAAATAAAATTTTGACAAAATTTTCCGTAGAAAAAAAATTTGACAAAGTTTTCTATAGAAATAAAATTTTCTATAGAAATAAAATTTTCTAAACTTTTGACAAAATTTTCTATAGCAATAAAATTGTGACAAAATTTTTTATAGAAATAAAATTTTTAAAAAAAATTTCTATAGAATTAAAATTTAGACAAAATTTTCTCTAGAAATAAAATTTTGACAAAATTTTCTATAGAAATACAATTTTGACAAAGTTTTCTATAGAAATACAATTGTGACAAAAATTTTTATAGAAATAAAATTTTGACAATATTTTCTATAAAAATTAAATCTTAACAAAATTTTCTATAGAAATAAATTTCTAAAATTAAATTTTCTATGGAAATAAATTTTTTTACACAATTTTCTAAAAAACTAAAATGTTGATAAAATTTTCCATAGAACTAAAATTTTGACAAAATTTTCCATACAAAATAAAATTTCGACAAAATTTTCCATAGAACTAAAATTTTGACAAAATTTTCTATAGAAAAAAATGATAGAATTTTCTATAAAAATAAATTTTTGACAAAATTTTCTATATAAATAATATTTTGACAAAATTTTCTAAAGAAATAAAATTGTGACAAAATTTTTTATAGAAATAAAATTTTTTAAAAACTTTCAATAGAAATAAAATTTATACAAAATTTTCTATAGAAATAAAATGTACACAAAACTTTCTATAGAAATAAAATTTTGACAAAATTTTCTATTGAAATAAATTTCTAAAATTAAATTTTCCATGGCAATAAATTTTTTTACACAATTTCCTAAAAAACTAAAATGTTGATAAAATTTTCGAAAAAAGTAAAATTTTGTCAAAATTTGCCATACAAAATAAAATTTTGACAAAATTTTCCATAGAACTAAAATTTAGACAAAATTTTCTATAGAAATAATATTTTGACAAAATTTTCTAAAGAAATAAAATTGTGACAAAATTTTTTATAGAAATAAAATTTTTAAAAAACTTTCTATAGAAATAAAATTTAGACAAAATTTTCTATAGAAATAAAATTTACACAAAACTTTCTATAGAAAAAAAATTTTGACAAAATTTTCCGTAGAAAAAAAATTTGACAAAGTTTTCTATAGAAATAAAATTTTCTATAGAAATAAAATTTTCTAAACTTTTGACAAAATTTTCTATAGCAATAAAATTGTGACAAAATTTTTTATAGAAATAAAATTTTTAAAAAAAATTTCTATAGAATTAAAATTTAGACAAAATTTTCTCTAGAAATAAAATTTTGACAAAATTTTCTATAGAAATACAATTTTGACAAAGTTTTCTATAGAAATACAATTGTGACAAAAATTTTTATAGAAATAAAATTTTTTTTGTTTTGTTTTGTTATTGTTGGTTTTGTTCTTTAAGCATTGTTGTCGTTTTTTTATTTCAGCTTAAAACCATACATTGACTAAACTACAAGAGTAGCTTAACCAACAGAGGAAAAGAATGTTTGTCAAATTTATTTGGGCAAAGCCCTATAGACTGCAAGATGGTTGGATGGACGCACGTTTCGGAATTACCACATTCCTCATCAGCATCCTCTACTTGCAGCAAAACTATCAACCAATTATCAGAATAAATTCAGGCAGTTTATTAAACCCAACAAAAACCACACTTGAACCCTCCGAAAAAAGGTTTTACATTGATAGCCGGCTTATGCCGAAATAAATTCGAAACAAACATAGCTTAACCAACAGAGGAAAAGAGATATGTTTGTTTCGAATTTATTTCGGCATAAGCCGGCTATCAATGTAAAACCTTTTTTCGGAGGGTTCAAGTGTGGTTTTTGTTGGGTTTAATAAACTGCCTGAATTTATTCTGATAATTGGTTGATAGTTTTGCTGCAAGTAGAGGATGCTGATGAGGAATGTGGTAATTCCGAAACGTGCGTCCATCCAACCATCTTGCAGTCTATAGGGCTTTGCCCAAATAAATTTGACAAACATTCTTTTCCTCTGTTGGTTAAGCTACTCTTGTAGTTTAGTCAATGTATGGTTTTAAGCTGAAATAAAAAAACGACAACAATGCTTAAAGAACAAAACCAACAATAACAAAACAAAACAAATGGAAAAAGAAGAGGAGGCACGCTCAAAATAAACCCAGCCATGTGAATTCAAATCGATGATTTGACAGTGGCATAGGAAAAGAGATATGTTTGTTTCGAATTTATTTCGGCATAAGCCGGCTATCAATGTAAAACCTTTTTTCGGAGGGTTCAAGTGTGGTTTTTGTTGGGTTTAATAAACTGCCTGAATTTATTCTGATAATTGGTTGATAGTTTTGCTGCAAGTAGAGGATGCTGATGAGGAATGTGGTAATTCCGAAACGTGCGTCCATCCAACCATCTTGCAGTCTATAGGGCTTTGCCCAAATAAATTTGACAAACATTCTTTTCCTCTGTTGGTTAAGCTACTCTTGTAGTTTAGTCAATGTATGGTTTTAAGCTGAAATAAAAAAACGACAACAATGCGAAATAAAATTTTGACAATATTTTCTATAAAAATTAAATCTTAACAAAATTTTCTATAGAAATAAATTTCTAAAATTAAATTTTCTATGGAAATAAATTTTTTTACACAATTTTCTAAAAAACTAAAATGTTGATAAAATTTTCGAAAAATGTAAAATTTTGACAAAATTTTCCATACAAAATAAAATTTTGACAAAATTTTCCATAGAACTAAAATTTTGACAAAATTTTCTATAGAAAAAAAATTGATAAAATTTTCTATAAAAATACATTTTTGACAAAATTTTCTATAGAAATAATATTTTGACAAAATTTTCTAAAGAAATAAAATTGTGACAAAATTTTTTATAGAAATAAAATTTTTTAAAAACTTTCAATAGAAGTAAAATTTAGACAAAATTTTCTATAGAAATAAAATTTCCACAAAACTTTCTATAGAAATAAAATTTTGACAAAATTTTCTATTGAAATAAATTTCTAAAATTAAATTTTCTATGGAAATAAATTTTTTTACACAGTTTCCTAAAAAACTAAAATGTTGATAAAATTTTCGAAAAAAAGTAAAATTTTGTCAAAATTTGCCATACAAAATAAAATTTTGACAAAATTTTCCATAGAACTAAAATTTAGACAAAATTTTCTATAGAAATAATATTTTGACAAAATTTTCTAAAGAAATAAAATTGTAACAAAATTTTTTATAGAAATAAAATTTTTAAAAAACTTTCTATAGAAACAAAATTTAGACAAAATTTTCTATAGAAATAAAATTGACACAAAACTTTCTATAGAAATAAAATTTTGACAAAATTGTCTATAGAAATAAAATTGTGAGAAAAATTTTTATAGAAATAAAATTTTGACAAAATTTTCTATAGAAATGAATTTTGACAAAATTTTCTACAGAAATAATTTTCTTCATTTTTTCTTTAATATTAATATTAATTTTTATTTTATTTATTTAAATTTTCATTTCTTTCTTTTATCTTTAAAATTTAATTATTGTGAATACTTAATATAAGTCGGGGATGTTTTAACATTTATAATCCTGCACTGTAATTATAAGATTTTAATCTTGTTGTGTAGGTACTCAATAAAATGAAATGAAATGAAAAAAATAAATTTTTAAAATTAAATTTTCTATTGAAATACTTTTTTTTACAAAATTTTCTAAAGAACTAAAATGTTGACAAAATTTTTTATAGAAATAAAATTTTGACAAAATTTTCAATAGAAATAAAATTTTGGCAAAATTTTCCATAGAAATAGAAATAACATTTTGACAAAATTTTCTTTAGAAATGAAATTTTGATAAAATTTTCTATAAAAATAAATCTTTGACAACATTTTCTAAAGAAATAATATTTTGACAAAATTTTCCACAGAAATAAAATTTTGACAAAATTTTCTATAGAATTAAAATTTTGACAAAAAAATCTTTAAAAATAAATCAAAGTCCAAACACGTCTATGACATCACGACTGGTGATGAACCATGGATTTACGCGTATGAGCCCGAGAGTGAATAGCAGTCGATTGTATGGTGGCTTCAAGATGAGCTAAATCCAACAAAAGTACATAGCTCACATTCGAAGCACTTCTAAGCAAATGAACGTTAATTTTTCGGAAAAAGGGGACATGTCGCAATCGCATCACTAAAACAACGCAGAACAGTCAATTCTAAGTGGTATGCAATCATTTTTTTGACAGTTGTCTTCCAAGAAATCAAGAAAACTAACCGCTGAAGACGGATCACTCTTTACCACAACAATGCGACAACTGCATTTATGAGCATTTGATGGGTCATCCGCCTTGTAGTCCAGACTTGGTACCGAATGACCTCTTTTTATTCCCATACATTGTTCCCATCTCGTCTCCTTCTGCGTGTTGCGAGCGTATGCACTAACTCATAATGCCCAGTTCCACAGAATAGTGCAGGGTATAAACAGTATATCTTATTTTTTTTAGAGCGAAAGATTAAAGCTTCCTAAAATATTTCGGGGTCAATACCCAAATCTTTAAGTGAAGGACTAAATCTTCGGATCCAGGTAAAAAAATTTTAAAAATTGTATTATAGTAAAAAAAAATTAATAAAAAGAAATTTCGTATAAACAATTGGTTTTTGAAAGAATCAATCAAATTGGCTTGATGACAAGTTTCTGATATTATTATTACCTGGTATTATATTAGGAAACATCAAGAATCAAGGCTTAATAAGGCAGACCGATGTCGTTATATACGACTATATGTAGTTGGTATAGCGGTATTTTTATGTGCTCCAAATGGAATGAAAAAAGTAATTTACACTAATCCTTGTAAAAGGTATGAAACTAATATCAATGAGTTCAAACCAATTCTCTACTCATCATACATTCACAGTGAATAATAAAAAACATTTTTGATTTAGAAACTTCGTCTTCTACTTTCACCCAAAATTGATTAGAAATGAGGACCTACCCTAATCAACATGAATACAATTTGGCAAATTTCCCAACTACTTGAGGGTACAATGAAACTTAAAGCATCAACTCGTTAAGTTGTAAAGGAAAATTACTCTCCTCCAAGGTTTCGACCAAAACAAACCAAACAAATGACTTCGTTTAGTAAATGTCAGCAGCGGCAATGGCACTTAGAGACCCTTCGTGCGTGCTATAAACCATCAGCATGTGTTACTGGCACAGTTTAAAGATGCCCTCCGAGGAGAAATTCCTTAGTCTCACTTTATTGGGGGGGAGGTTGGGTGTAGAAATTCGTTACCAAAACAAAAACGCTTAAGGAAAAATAAAACGCTTTTGCCACACGTTATGCTGCAAATACACAAGCATTAATCTCTATGAGAATATGTAGAGATATGGACAAACGGTGTGTGTGTGTGTGTGCGTGTGTGAATGTGCATATATAAGAGGGGGACGAAAAACTATACCACTATCTTAAAATAGTTTAATTGGATATTGTGTTACGATTAAAATTATGATATACAAGCCGAATCCAACCCGCTTAGCTGCTCTTTCTTAATTTCCTTTTTAAACTGAGAGACTATTTATTAAAAAATATTGGATTTTTAAGGAAGATTTTTAACTACGAGTAAGTCAACCATGTCTTTTACAGAATAGTTGGAAGGAAAAGATAGTATGGATATGCTTTTGAAAAAATCCAAAGGATTTAAAATTCCCAGCAGAAAATTTATCATGCGTAGGAAGCAATACGAAATTATTTTAGCATTCTAATGCTTAAAAAATCTCTTAAATTGGAAAGAAATATGATATTAAATTACTTTGTGTAATAATTTAGTGCATATGGCATGCATGAAATATAGTTTTAACGTAAGGTAAAGCAGTATTTGTTTTGCATCTATATTGCTTCCGATTGGCAGTTGTGTATGTTTAAAATGACTGTATCGCATTTTAGTGGGACATCGCCCACAAGAATCATGTATGATGGAAGCCACTGTGTAAGCTAATGTCATGATAGTCTCCCTTACACTATGGCATTCGGGTGCGATATTGTCTGTTGGGTTATTTTCGAAATTCACATGAATACGGATTTCAATGTATGTTCAGGAAAAAGATAAAGCCCTTTGTAACATACAATCCCTATGGGATCATGAACTAGTCTGGGACAAACTCTCCATTAGGAAATATTTTTGGAATATATCGAACAACAGATTTTTCTGATAATTATACCCATCACCACTACTGTAGTATAGGTTATAATAAATTTGTGCATTTGTGTGTCATCCCAAGAAAGACAAGCCTGAGACACATCGTTTAGTATACCAATCGTCTTAGAATCAAATTCTAAGTAATTTTTGCGAAGTCCGTCTGTTTGTTTGTCCGTTCGTCGGTCTAACTGTACATTTATTTTTGTACCTCAACCTCAAATTTGGCAACGATAAACTTTCTTCGGGTCAAAGACCAGCGCAATTGATTTTTGGAAAAATGGAATTTGGGAAAAATATGTTTATCACCGATTTTATCAAAATTGAAGTAATTATGAACTTATCTTCTAAAAATAATCAAGAAGGTTCAGCGGTTAAAATTAGAAGTGCCCATATGTAATAGGTACTTTTAGTTAATGTGGTATTACAATGGACTGAATAGTCTAAGTGAGCCTGAATCTTAATCGGGCTGCCACTTTAACCTAACCTAGACGAATCGTAATGAATACGGCTACAAATTTTATAAGAAGAGTACACGATATTAGCGATGAAATATTTCATAAGGACAACGAGGATAAGATAAGGACTATATTACGATAAAATGATTTCCCGAATAAAACGATTGACTTCCTAATTCAACATGTAACATATATGGGAACGTAAACCCTTATATAAAGCACTTAAGAAATTTTTAGAAGATTTTGAGATTGTATCATAAATGTAGATCTAAAAGTGATGCAGGGTATAATATAGTCGGTCCCGCCTGACTTTAGACTTTGCTATGTCTCAATCTGACTATAGCTCATAGTCACTGTTGCCAGGGAAAATGTTCTGTTTACCCTACAAGGAGAAAAAAGTTTCCTACTTTCCCATACATTCCCAAACAATTTTCCCTAGAATATTTTTCGTTAAATTTAAACAAATTTTACAAAATAAAAATGGTTCTAAGTATTTTGTTATCTTAAAAAATGAAAATGCAACGTATATAACCCAGAAAATAAATTTGTATTACCACCACGATTGCCACAGTTGGTAGAATGCAACCAAAAAGTAGTAGTTTTATTTGTTAAATCTCTATAGAAATAAAATTTTGGAAAAAGTTTCTATAAACCAATTTCTTTTGATAAATTTTCTATAGAAAAAAAATGTCCATAGAAATACAATTTTGAGAAAAATTTTTATAGAAAAAATATTTTGAAAAAATTTGTATAGAAATACAATTTTGACAAAATTTTCAACAGGAATAAAGTTTTGACAAAAATTTCCATAGAAATATTTGTTTGGTAGATTTGTGGTAATTTGTGGTAATCTTCAAATTTTGTTAGATTTTTTTTTTTGGCACGAGTGGTAACTGTTGTTACCACACATTGTTAAAAATCAAGCCTTACCGGCTTCTAATTTCCTCCTCTAGAGCCACCAAAATGTAAAAATTATTACAAATTGTGTTGAGTGAAAATGTCCCTACATTGTGGCCGTACGCCCATAAAAGACGCTAAATATTTCAAAAAAACATAAAAATAGGGAATTTCCCCTACTTCTAGCAACACTGGCTGTAGTTGATTTTGAACCTATGGGGTTATTATGCCACAAATACTCGTATTGAGCCCATTATTAAACAAAAGAAAATCGCTCAATTAGTGTGGGTAATAAATCCAAATTTGTAAAAATCGAGCAATTTTCTTATGTAAGAGCTACAAGTACGTATAAATACGATCGGCTAGTATATCAAAATTTGAAATTTGAGTAACATTTGTTAATAAATAAGAGTATTATGGCCAAATTTGGGAAAAACGAGCGATGCATATATATGGAAGCTATATGTAAATCTTGCATAATATTTTGCGGGCTTAATTAATACCACAAAATGTTACCTTGTGCAAAATTTGAGTAAGATCAGTTACAAATGAGGCCTCTAAGGTCAAATATATGGTTATTAGGGACAAATTTTTCAAAATCTAGCGATACATATATGGGAGTTATATCTACATCTGAACCGTTTTCGATAAAATTTTGCACATACCGTTAGTACTACAGAGGACTGGATCTAGCCAACTTTGAGTAAGATGGGTTGATAAATAAGGGTTTTATGGCCAAATTTAGAAAAATCGGGCGGTACATATATATGGGAGCTATAGCTAAATCTGAACCGATTTCGGTGATTTTTTGCACATATAGTTAGTGCTATAGAAGATTACATTTAGCCAACTTTGAGTAAGATCGGTTGATAAATATGGGTTTTACGACCTAATTTGGCATAATCGGGGGATACATATATATGGGAGCTATATCTAAATCTGAACCGATTTCGATGAAATTTTGCAGACTTAAAGGGTGATGCAGAAGATTATTTTGTGCTAAATTTGACGACGATCGGTAAGTAAAAAAGTGCAACGTGACCTCATTTGTCGAAATCGGGCGATACATATATATGGGAGCTATATCTAAATATGATCCGATTTGATCCAAATTCAATAGCGTTCGTCCTTGTGCCCAAGAAACTCCCTGTACCAAATTTCATCACAATAATTGCGACCGGAATCCTGTGAACAACAAATACATGGACAGACGGACGGACGGACACCAAGCGCTAGATCGATTCAGGAGGTGATTCTGAGTCGATCGGTATATATTTTATGGGGTCTAAAATCAACATTTCTGGTAGGCATATTTTTTGGCAGATCAAACTTATTATACCCTAACCACTATGTGGTTTAGGGTATAAAAATTTGGAAGTTCTTCTAACGGCCCAAAAATGTTCTCCCAAAGATGTTCTTTATTTTAACTGTACAGGAAGTTCATTTGAGTCAATTTTCTATAACTCGCTTTTTTCATAATTTTAATGGGAAATTTAAAATTTTTTTGTTTCAAATAGGTTAAAAACAGATTATGAATTAATATAATGATACAAATTATTTAAATTTTGCCGAAAAAAATTTTTAATCCATTCTAGAAAACTTGCGAGTTTTTGAAAATATTTGATATCAAATATTCCAGACAAGCCTTATAATGCATTAAAATTCATCAAATTTATTTATTTGTCAAAATATCACATATTTTCTTAATTCACAACCAAAATACTGAATTTGCATCACACCTTAAAAAGTGATGGAAATTCAGTTCAACGGCTACTGAAATGGTGGACATCCGACCAATCCCAGCAAAAAAATTTGGAAGTTCTTCCAAAGGCACAACTTTAAAAGCAGTTCCAGAAGATGCACTCCCAATGATGTTCTTTATTTTAACTACCCAGGAATTTATTTTAATTCAATTTTTTATAACTTGGTTTGTTCATTCTTTTAATGGGTAATTTTAACTTTTTTTGTTTCAAATAGATTAAAAACAGAGTAAGAATTTATAAAATGGTACAAATCATTTAAATTTTGTCGAAAAAAACGCTAAATCCAATCTAAAAAAATTGTGAATTTTTGAAAATATTTGAGGTCAAACGTTTCCGACAAGCGTTAGAATCCATTAAAAATTATAAAAATTATTTATTTGACAAATCCAAATCCAAAAAGAAAATGTTCACCACTTTTTTGGCGACGCTTTTTTGTTGGGTTCTTAAATATTATAGATCTTTAACCTCGATTAGTTAAATCTTTAACTGGGCTATAAAGATAAAATGGATTGAAAAATATGATTGGTATATTTCCATTTATCTGCAATCTCATACAGCGTGAAAAGACAATTATGGTAATTGACCAACATATCAGGTTGGTTGACCAGAAGAGTATAATTGGTTGGTCTCCACGGCAACTAACACATCGACCCACTCTATTATATATGATTATATTCATTTGTTTTCTGTATGTCCGTGTTTCTATAGATCTTAATATCCCTGTACTTGAGTAAACATCCTTAACGAATTCGAATACATTCTCCATTCAAGAACCATTCCAACCACACCTTCTTATACTCGTTGTTGTTCTTTTTGTTTATGATTTTTTTTTTTTTTTTTTTTGAACCACAAGATTTACTTTTTATCTTCCGTTTACTAAGAAGCTTGAATGACTGGGGATAACCGAAAAAACACCGAGTGGATAAGTCTGATACACAACAGGGTATTTGTGAGGGATTGTTGGGACTAAATCACGTCTTTACCGAGAGATATTTTATATTAAGTAATTTAACAGTGTTGTTGCCTTCGTATGTGTGCGTGTAAGCTCTCCCTAGTTAATTTCATCATTTTCTTTTCACTTTTATCTCAATTTTATGAATGTGTTGTTTGTTCTTTTCTTTTCTCTTTCCATTGTGTGATTTTCGGCAAAAAAAAAAAACTCTGAAACCATTCAACGAAACTGAATTCAACCGAACCTAAACTTATACTCAAATCAACCGTACCAACCCCACGCCCATGCCCACACATCGCTACGCAACAAACGAATGAAATGAAATGAAACGCAAAAAAAAAGGTATCATGGATGCGGCGAAAAGGCGACGAACTGGCACTTATTACATTTGGCCGCCACACATATAGCGGAGATTCCAGATATTCGCTGGAGTTTGAAGAACCAAATGATTGGAAACTTTTAATCCAATACGCCAACGAACGTGACGAGGGTCCTTATGAGTGTCAAGTTTCATCACATCCGCCTTTAGTGTTGTTAGTCTACTTGACTGTAATTGGTGAGTATCACAAACTTTCACACATGCTCAAACACACACACCCGTATTTAGACCCTGTCACACTTATATTAACACTTGCAAGTTATGCTTTTCGTGACATACATACTTACACACACACACATTTGCACAAACATTTACGCTTCAATTACAATGACACAATTTTATTATACGACGACAAAAGGCCATCCAAAAAGGATGAGAAGGCCTTTTTATAGGCCCATAGGAGCCATGAAGCCCACCCACCCACATATCCGCCATAAGAAAATGCTAATTTTTTCAAGGTCGCAATTTGTGGCTTAACGAAAATGATGAAAAAATCTGTTTACAATTTCACATACTATGGCACATTATGTCTTTTATATTTAAGAACTTAAGGGATATATAAATTCACACATTATACAAAAAAAAATCGCAAAATACGAGATATCGCACCAGTCAAGTTGACATATTTATATTCATGCTTTTATAAAAGAAAGCAAATAAGATATGGCTACAGTATGGACAAATACATGGTGGCCTATATATATTTGAAAAATATGTAATTCCTATAGTTGCGAAAATTAAAATTTGACAACATATAAAGGGTGTTTTTATGAGGATTATGTTTTTTAAAATAAATCACTCGGTTGTCTGGCAGCTGTCTGCTGACAGTTTAAAGTGACGTCTCAGTATTTTTTGGCAAATCATCATCCAGAACGGCTCCATGAAATAAGTCCCCATGAAATTACTCGCCAAAATAAAAAATTAAATAAGTTCACAAAATTGCGGACTTATTTCATTATGAAATTAATCCCCTGATTATGCCCCTGGAGTCTCATTAGACATAATATGTACTGCAAAAGATCCCTACGCTTAGTCATATTTGACTTTACAGCCTGTCAGAAATGAAACCGTATTAAGAATCGCGCGAATTTTTTAATTTATGTTATTTTATTTTAATTTATTTCTGTTTCTCGTACGCCCAAAAAAACTACAAAAATTACTTGCAGTATACGTGCGTCCAATATACTACTATAACATATCTGCCAATACGGCCACTCTCGCTTTACGCGAATTAATCCTGGACTCATATTTATACCCTGCGCCACACTGTGGAACAGTGTATTATAAGTTAGTGCATATGTTTGCAACATCCAGAAGGAGACGAGAAAGACACATGGTGTCTTTGGCAAGAATGCTCAGGGTGGGCTCCTGAGTCGATATAGCCATGTCCGTCTGTCCGTGAACACATTTTTCTAATCAAAGTCTAGGTCCAGTTTTAGTCAATCGACTTCAAATTTGACACAAGTATGTGTTTTGGCTCGGAATAGAACCCAATTGATTTTGGAAGAAATCGGTTCAGATTTAGATATAGCTCCCATATATATATATATATATATATATATATATATATATATATATATATATATATATATATATATATATATATATATATATATATATATATATATATATATATATATATATATATATATATATATATATATATATATATATATATATATATATATATATATATATATATATATATATATATATAAAGGGTGATTCTTTTGAGGTTAGGATTTTCATGCATTAGTATTTGACAGATCACGTGGGATTTCAGACATGGTGTCAAAGAGAAAGATGCTCAGTATGCTTTGACATTTCATCATGAATAGACTTACGATCTGCCACAACGTCGAATTTTCAGTGAATGGGCCCTAGAAAAGTTGGCAGAAAATCCGCTTTTTTATCGACAAATTTTGTTCTGCGATGAGGCTCATTTCTGGTTGAATGGCTACGTAAATAAGCAAAATTGCCGCATTTGGAGTGAAGAGCAACCAGAAGCCGTTCAAGAACTGCCCATGCATCCCGAAAAATGCACTGTTTGGTGTGGTTTGTACGCTGGTGGAATCATTGGACCGTATTTTTTCAAAGATGCTGTTGGACGCAACGTTACGGTGAATGGCGATCGCTATCGTTCGATGCTAACAAACTTTTTGTTGCCAAAAATGGAAGAACTGAACTTGGTTGACATGTGGTTTCAACAAGATGGCGCTACATGCCACACAGCTCGCGATTCTATGGCCATTTTGAGGGAAAACTTCGGAGAACAATTCATCTCAAGAAATGGACCGGTAAGTTGGCCACCAAGATCATGCGATTTGACGCCTTTAGACTATTTTTTGTGGGGCTACGTCAAGTCTAAAGTCTACAGAAATAAGCCAGCAACTATTCCAGCTTTGGAAGACAACATTTCCGAAGAAATTCGGGCTATTCCGGCCGAAATGCTCGAAAAAGTTGCCCAAAATTGGACTTTCCGAATGGACCACCTAAGACGCAGCCGCGGTCAACATTTAAATGAAATTATCTTCAAAAAGTAAATGTCATGGACCAATCTAACGTTTCAAATAAGAACCGATGAGATTTTGCAAATTTTATGCGTTTTTTTTTTTAAAAAAAGTTATCAAGCTCTTAACAAATCACCCTTTATATATATATATATATATCCATATATATATATATATATATATATATATATATATATATATATATATATATATATATATATATATATATATATATATATATATATATATATATATATATATATATATATATATATATATATATATATATATATATATATATATATATATATATATATATATATATATATATATATATATATATATATATATATATATATATATATATATATATATATATATATATATATATATATATATATATATATATATATATATATATATATATATATATATATATATATATATATATATATATATATATATATATATATATATATATATATATATATATATATATATATATATATATATATATATATATATATATATATATATATATATATATATATATATATATATATATATATATATATATATATATGTATGTATATATATATATATATATATATATATATATATATATATATATATATATATATATATATATATATATATATATATATATATATATATATATATATATATATATATATATATATATATATATATATATATATATATATATATATATATATATATATATATATATATATATATATATATATATATATATATATATATATATATATATATATATATATATATATATATATATATATATATATATATATATATATATATATATATATATATATATATATATATATATATATATATATATATATTCGCCCGATATGGACTTATATGGCCCCAGAAGCCAGAGTTTTATGCTAAATTGCTTAAAATTTTGCACACGAAGAACAATAAGTGCTATTGTCAAGTGCGCCAAATTTTATTGAAATCGGTTCAGATTTAGATATAGCTTCCATATATATCTTTCGCCCGATATGGACTAATACGGTCCCAGAAGTCAGAGTTTTACCCCAATTTGGTTGAAATTTTGCACTAGGAGTAGTACTCGTAGTGTAGTGTAGTCAAGTGTGCCAAATTTTATTGAAATCGGTTCAGATTTAGATATAGCTCCCATATATATCGTTCACCCGATTTAAACTCATATGACCACAGTGGCCAATCTTTTACTCCGATTTAATTGAAATTTTGCACATGAAGTAGAACTAGGATTGTAGCTATGCGTGCCAAATTTGGTTGAAATCGGTTCAGATTTAGATATAGCTCCCATATATAGCTTTCGCCCGATTTACACTCATATGACCACAGAGGTTAATTTTTAACTCCGATTTAGTTGAAATTTTGCACAGGGAGTAGAATTAGCATTGTAGCTATGCGTGCCAAATTTGATTGAAATCGGTTCGGATTTAGATATAGCTCCCATATATATGTTTTTCTGATTTGGACAAAAATGGTGAAAATACCAACATTTTTCTTGTAAAATCGCCACTGCTTAGTCGAAAAGTTGTAAAAATGACTCTAATTTTCCTAAACTTCTAATACATATATATCGAGTGATAAATCATAAATAAACTTTTGCGAAGTTTCCTTAAAATTGCTTCAGATTTAAATGTTTCCAATATTTTGTTACTAACATTGTGTTCCACCGTAGTGCATTAGCCGACTTAAATTTTGAGTCTATAGATTTTGTAGAAGTCTAAAGGGTGATACGGTCAAAATTTGGTCAAGGGAAAACGCGTGTAAATCGGTGAAATCGTTTATTTAAAAAATCAAATTAAATTTTTTTTTCAAGTTCAATTAGTACAAAATTCAGGAAAAATATTCAGTTAGACTTTCGCTTTTCCAAATCCGAATTGCCGGGCCTCACGCTTGACACCTGCCATCAGATTTTGTACAGCCACCTTGTCCACCTTCTTCGCCGCAGAAAGCCAGTTTGCCTTGAACTGCTGCTCGTCCTTAGCAGTTTTTTTGGTCTTCTTTAGGTTCCGCTTGACAATAGCCCAGTATTTCTCAATTGGGCGGAGCTCTGACGTGTTGGGAGGGTTCTTGTCCTTGGGAACCACCTGCACGTTGTTGGCGGCGTACCACTCCACGGCCTTTTTACCGTAATGGCAAGATGCCAAATCCGGCCAAAACAGTACGGAACAACCGTGTTTCTTCAGGAAAGGCAGCAGACGTTTATTCGAACACTCTTTCACGTAAATTTC
The DNA here is from genome assembly GCF_050003625.1 of Haematobia irritans. Classification (NCBI taxonomy): domain Eukaryota; kingdom Metazoa; phylum Arthropoda; class Insecta; order Diptera; family Muscidae; genus Haematobia; species Haematobia irritans. The sequence goes on along the minus strand of NC_134399.1, from coordinate 69,443,175 downwards.
TTGGTTGACAGTCCCGGAAGCTATGAAAATGCTGCTTTTCAAGTCACAGGTACAGATGGATTGCCAAACCAGATATTTCTTTGCGAGCTTTGGCAGATTTATTTGCTTGAAAATATCTGCTACCTTTCCCCTTCCTTTTGCCGTATAAAACTCCTGTCCCGGAAGCTGCTTGTAGTCGGCTTTGACGTAGGTTTCGTCGTCCATTAACACGCAGTCAAACTTCGTCAGCATCGTCGTGTACAGCCTCCGGGATCGCGCTTTGGCCGTCGTATTTTGTTTATCATCGCGATTTGGAGTCACTACCTTCTTGTACGTCGATAGTCCGGCTCGTTTTTTGGCTCGATGCACGGTTGTAAACGATACACCCAGCGGTTGTAGACGATACACCCAGCGGCATCTCGGAGATAGAGGTTAGGGTTTCGCTTGAAGCTACCGGCAACTCTCTTTGTCGTCTCAGCGACTTCCGGTTTTCCATTTCCCCCCGATCCAGACTTCCTGGCTGTCGACAAACGTTCCCCAAACACTTTAATTACATTTGTAACGGTTGATTTGGCAACTTTTAGCGATTTTGACAGCTTTGCGCGCGAGTAGCTCGGATTTTCGCGATGCGCGAGCAAATTTTTGATACGCTGCTCTTTTTGCTTGGACGGCATTTGGACAAAATAGGAGGAACATTCTACACACACACACCTTCAAAATGAGGGGTGTTCAGGTTTTTTAAATGCAAAATTGAAAGAAATACGTCAAATTTATATTGACCAAATTTTGACCGTATCACCCTTTATCAAATTCTGTCCAGATCGAGTGATATTTAAATGTATGTATTTGGGACAAACCTTTATATATGGTCCCCAACACATTTGACGGATGTGATATGGTATCGGAAATTTAGATCTACAAAGTTGTGCAAGGATGTAATATAGTCGGCCCCAGCCGACTTTAGACTTTCCTTTGTATACCATTGATTTCTTTTGATAAATCACTTTTTAATCCACAACGTAGGGTAATTCACTATTTTTTTCTACACCCGTTTATAAATCGTTATTAATTTTATATCTTCACCACCTCAAGTTTTTTTAAAAAACTGAGCATACCAATAGATTTACACAAAAATTCATTAACATAACGGTTCCTGCCACTACTTTTATGAATTATTTTAAAATTTAAGAAAATGAAATAAAACCCCAAAATCCATATTGGCGAATTATTTCATTATGAAAAAATTGGGTGTTATTTCATTTGAAATAATTCCCCAAAATGAATGAAATAAAATAGCTCCCCAAGATATGAAATAACTTCCCAAAAATCGTTGTTTTTGTTCTCTGTAGAGGAAATTGGGGACATATTTCATTTTTCGTCTTGGGGAGTTGTTTCATGGGGACTTATTTCATGAAGCCCTCCAGAACAACGCTTCCCAATCGCGGAAATTTATTTTCCAACAGAGTGTTCAATTAAAAATGTTTATAGAGCACTGAGAGACCACCATATAGCCTGATACTAGAAGTGTGCACGTGAGTAATATTTTGCTCACACTAACGCACACTCACGACAGAGAAATCTTATTCACGCACACTCACGCACGATATTTTTTGGTAGGAATCACGCTCACGTACGCTCACGAAAAGAAAATTTGTACTCACGCACGAAAATCTTTTAAATGTCGTGACTCACGAAAAACCTCGTGACCCACGAATAATTTCATGAGTGATTTACCAATAGAACCTGACTGAAAACATGAGTATGGTTAAAATCGAGTTCGTTATAAAACTCTTACCACCTAGGATGTCACTAAAATTATAAATGAATTCAACTCGTAAGCATTTTATGTTCGTAAGCTGGATCATTTTCGTTTGCGTGTTTTTCCAAAATTCGTTACTCACGCACACTCACGAAGATATTATTTTCGTGACTCACGCTCACGCACGACATTTGGTTGGTTAATCACGCACACTCACGCCGTTGCCGTCAGCGAAATTATATTTAAATGTGAAATGACAAGAAATTATCTATCAAATAGATATTATTTGGCCATTTCATAATTTGGCATGGGTTTTATTTACGTTTCAAATCAGCAAGGTCTAAGAAAAAAATCCTTTATATTGAAAAAAAAAACAACAACAGGTAAGTAAGGCCAAAAGTCGGACGACTCCACTATTTCTGTAATAAAAGCTATTATGGTCCAGTATCATATTTAATAAGTCTATACCACCAAAAAAATTCTGCCGGGCTGAATTTTATATCCACCGTCATGAATTGCATATATTATGGGAATCTAAAAATCGAAAAATTTATTATTCGATTGAATGCATGAAAATCTAGAAGAGTTCAAAATCGATTATTAAACTAAAAATAATCGCAAAGTAGATTAACCCTTTGAATATCGATGTCCACTTAGGAGGACATTCGAAAATGACACCAAACTCTATTTCCCCACTTACATTACATTTATTTCTTGATGGTATATTAAAGTAGAGGCTTTCGTTTAAATAAACTATAAAAATTCTCCACACTGGTGCTCACCAGAAAATGCATTTTTATACACAATATACCAAAAATACGCAATTTTGAGACCATTTTTCTACTGTACGTCTCTAGTCAATGGACTTTCATACAAAAACTATACCCGATATTGTTTCGGAAATTTTTTTGTATTTTTTCTCACACTTCATTAGATATTATAGGCCAAATAGTGCTTATTTTCGTAAGGCTATTTGGTCACAATTCAAGAATCAGTTTTTCAAAACAAACTAATATACACAGCTCTTGAACTAATTGAGATAGGTCCTCAAAATTACATTTTTTCCTTCGCTTCGCTTGTTCGAAAACGGTTAATTACCGAATTTGGGTTTCTTCGATGAGAAGCCATTCCAAATTGAGCAGTTACATACTGCATACGAACCAAATGATCGGGTTTACCTTTTAAAGAGGTTAGCTGAAAATGTACACATTCGATTGGCCATCAGAACTAAAGAACCGCCAATGGTAATAGTGTGGGCCGACGGTCCCTCACTGCTCATATTCATCGACCGTGGCGTCAAAATGAATACCAAATATTATCGGGAATGTCCTAAAACAGCACACAAACATTTTGGCCGCAGACTATGAACAATAGCCTCCACAGTCCCCGGATCTAAATCCTTAGAACTTTTGCGCCTGGGGCTTAAACAACTATAGGTCCATTGTGATTCCTCGATCTTTCCAACTTCTTCCTTCTGTGGTGGTCTCCTTAAAAGTCGCTTAAGAAATTCCATTTGTCCGTGTTCCTTAAAATAGCTTAAAACATCCAGCCAGATGCCCTGATGAAGACAAGTATTTTCCTTATGCAACACTTCCGCAGATCGATGAGAGCCTGAAAGAAAAAGGAGCCCAGTATATTGTTTTTCTAAAGGATAATGCTGGACACTGGCACCAGCCTTCCGGGTCTAGACACCAGTTTGGCGCTAAAAAATACCACAGTATCGTTCATCTCAAAATGGCGCTTGATCGGAAATGGCAACATTCGTTCAGCGTGTGATCGCTTTGATGACCGTTTGAGAGTCATAATTCGTGTCAAAGATAACCAATTAGAACAAATCTAAAATTATAGTAAAATATGATGTAATTTTCAAAATAGTTTGCTTTTGAATAATAATAAAAATGGAAAAAATAAAAGTATTATGGTCAAATTTGGAAAAATCGAGCGATGCATATATTTGGAAGCTATATCTAAATCTGAACCGATTTGCATAATATTTTGCGGGTTTGATTAATACCACAAAAGGTTATCTTGTGCAAGATTTGAGTAAGATCAGTTAAGAAATGAGGCCTGTATGGTCAAACATAAGGTTATTAGGGGAAAATTTTTCAAAATCGGGCGATACATATATGTGGGAGCTATATCTACATCTGAACCGATTTCGATGAAATTTTGCACATACCGTTAGTACTATAGAGAACTGGATCTAGCCCACTTTGAGTAAGATCGGTTTATAAATAAGGGTTCTATGGCCAAATTTGGGAAATTTCGGGCTATACATATATATGGGAGCTATGTCTCAATCTGAACCGATTTCGATGAAATTTTGCACATATAGTAAGTGCTATAGAAGATTACATTTGGCCAACTTTGAGTAATATTGGTTGATAAATAAGAGTTTTATAGCCAAATTTAAAACAATCGGGCGGTACATATATATGGGAGCTATAGCTAAATCTGAACCGATTTTCATGAATTTTTGCACATATAGTTAGTGCTATAGAAGATACTATTTAGCCAACTTTGAGTAAGATCGGTTGATAAATAGGGGTTTTGTGGCTAAATTTGGGAAAATCGGGCGATACATATATATGAGAGCTATATCTAAATCTGAACCGATTTAGATGAACTTTTGCAGACTTGAAGGGCGATGGAAAAGATTATTTCTTGCCAAATTTGGTGACGATCCGTTTGTAAAAGAGCGCAACGTAACCCCATTTGTCGAAATCGGGCGATACATATATATGGGAGGTATAGCTAAATTTGATCCGATTTCTTCCAAATTCAATAGCGTTCGTCCTTGTGCCCTAGAAACTCCATGTACCAAATTTCATCAAAATCGGTTAATAATTGCGACCGGAATCCTGTGAACAACAAATACATGGACAGACGGGCGGTCGGACGGACGGACACCAAGCGCTAGATCGATTCAGGAGGTGAATTTACGGGGTCTAAAATCAATATTTCTGGTAGGCACATTTTTTGGCAGATCAAACTTATTATACCCTTACCACTATGTGGTTTAGGGTATAAAAACATAAGGATTTACTTTATTGCATCACATATCAGTCACCCTATAATGCCTTAAATTAAGCATCTTCAAACTTCTTCGGCTGGTCTGAACGTTCTTTGTCTTCCACATCAAAATCACCACTTCGGAAATGCATAAACCACCTTTGGCACATTGAAGACGAAAGAGGACACTCCGGATAAGCTTTGAAGAGTAATCGATGCGATTCACTTCCCACAAATTCTGTTCTGTGAGAAAGAAAGTTGACATATTGGGAGCCAAAAAGAACTATGTTGTTAACACTCCGGTCAAATGATGTGTCATCATGAGGAATGAGGTTATGACATGAATACAGTTTCAGCATTGTCTGCTGCATATAAGTCGCACTACGACATCTGTTCTCATTCCCGTATTAGTAATTTGCACTCCAATACTTTTGTCACTGCGGAACATGTAAAATGGTTGTCAGAACCATTGTTATGTATTCGATTTCGGCAAGCATGTTTATATATGGTGAGAAAATAATATATTTGCGACAAAAATACTCCATGTTGCTCGTGAAAAAGTAAAACTGTTTGAGGCAATCAAATTCCTTTTTTCCGTACAACTTCCTTTGCTCTCCCTCCCTCTCTTAAACTTTAACATATAATTAAGCCTTTGCATGACCCCAATATCAAACAGAAACACCTCTCGCATTACAAACTGATCCTAGTGGCGTGGTTGCATGTTGGGGTGGTCCATATCCTTTCATCACAGTTGCTATGGTGATGTTAATGTGTACAATCAATCATTTGGATACGAGAGTATGTTCACACACTGTTTTTCGTTTTACAGTGTCCATCGCATTACCGCACATTTCTTATCCATCACCAAGAATCCAAATACCACCAATAGCATCATCATCATCGTCGCCGTCGTCGTCTTTGTTGGCTTAAACAGCATTATCATCAACATCACCATCAGTGTCATCGCCTCATGATGGTCATCCTTGGCATCAGCATCAACGCCACCAATACCACCGTGATTGTCATTTTAAGCAGTTCCTAGCACTGATTTCTCTCACAAGATTACAATTTTCAATTTTCGTGTCAAACACTTTGTGATATGAGTTGCTTTACACTGGGTTAGCGAGAGAGAGGGAGAAACAGAGAGAAGGAAGATAATTGGAAGCCCTAAAACGAAAGGAAATAATGAAAGCTTGTTGGCCTTCATTGCCCATGAATAAAGGATTTTAGATGGATCCACCCACAGCCTATACACTCCCTCTAAAGCAAAAAATACCTCTGTGATGTTGTATTCATGGACTTGACCATCAAATATTTCATTGCATTGGATACATTGCGTGCCTCTCTAATTTCACTCTACCACCTACATCTCCCCCAGACAAAAATACCTCTGTAATATTACCCAGTGCTGTTGTATTCCACGACTTGACCGTCAAACATTTCATTCGGTTGGATACTTTGCGTTCCTTTGTAATTTCAGTGTGTGCTACATTCTTGCTTTCTTCTTTATGTCAATGCTGTTTCGATGCCATAACCACCAAGACAAATGGCTTAATGGTTGAACGGATGATATTGTGATGGACATAGACAAAACCAAAACAGGATTGCCAAACCAACTATAAAATGAGCATTTGCCGACTATGGCATGAAGGATGTCGAACGGATATTGAAGAGAAACATTTTAATATTGGATTTTGCAGAATTTTATTGGTTTCCTCCCAGCCCTCCTCCCCCAAGCAATGACTTGAACATTTCTGCTTACAACATAAACAGGCCAAAAGTGAACTAAAGAAAAGAGCAAAAAGTGTGAGGAGCAGTTATAATTCTTGGAAAAGCTACAAGACAATCTTGTGCCCAGGATTATATCTTCCGTTTAGTTCCGTTCTGTGGTTCATGATCAAAGCATTCGCATAAGTGCTGAATTGTAATTGACTTACAAGGCCACAGGTCAAAAAAGAAATTTCATTATGGGCATTATTGAAATATGTACAAAATGAAACCAAACTAAATATGGCTTATTTTTGCCATAGTAAAGTTTTCAATTCTTGAGGTTTATAATCAAAGAGGAATATAAAGGAACAACTCATCCCATATATTTTGTTGCAAAAAATTAGGCAAAATAACCAATGTGTCAATAGATCTGCTATTAAATACAGACCCTAAAATTTAAAGTTTTCAATGCTTTTATGCCCTTTGAAGGTACGGAAGAAAGGTTGTTATTATAACCCCTTAGAATGGTGATGAGGGTATAATAAGTTTGTCATTCCCTTTGTAGTACATCGCACTATATGTTTCCGACTATATGAAGTACATATATAGTCATGATCGGACGGAAATTCTAATACGATATAGCTATGTCAGTCAGTCTGTCTGTCTGTCCGTCTCTTGTAATCACACTTCAGCCTTCAATACTAGCGCTATCATCCTGAAATCTGGCACAGATTCGTTTTTTGTTTGCAGGCAGATCAAGTTCGAAGGTGGGCTATATCAGTCGAGGTTTTGATATAGTCCCCATATAAACCGATTTCCCGATTTGGGGTCTTGGGCTTATAGAAACCGCAGTTTTTATCCAATTTGCCTGAAATTGGAAACCTACAGGTATTTTTGGACCATAAAGAGGTCTGCTACAATGGTCAGTGTTTTGGTATAGCCCCCATATAAAGCGATCTCCCGATTTTATTTCTTGCGCTTATACTCGCAGAAACCGTAGTTTTTATACGATTTGCCTGAAATTCAAAATCTGTATGTATTTTGGGTTCACAATAAATAGTAATTGTAATGCCTATCGGCCTCTTGCTCGAAATTGGAAATCTGGAGGTATTTAAGGACGATAAAGAGGTGTGCCGAAAATGGTGATTACCAGTCCACTTTTTTGGTATATCCCCCATATATACGGATCTCCCGATTTTATTTCTTGGGCTTCCAGAATCCGTAATTTTGATCCTATTTGCCTGAAATTGGAAATCGAGAGATTTTTATGACCATAAATTTCAAGGGCCGATGTTGATTTTGAATAAAACACAAACTGTTTAGGAAATTATTGTAATTTTATTTTATTATGATACATTGGTATTACTCAGTTATGTATGGAACAAAATATCGGCCAAATGGGCGCCACGACCTCGGTGGCACACCTTCATCCGATGGTCCAAATTTTCGATGACGCTGAGGCATAATGGGGGTTCTATGCCGTTAATGTCATCCTTTAGCTCTTGAATTGTTGCTGGCTTATCGACGTACACCTTTTCTTTCAAATAATCCCAAAGAAAAAAGTCCAACGGTGTCAAATCACATGATCTTGGCGGCCAATTGACATCGCCATTACGTGAGATAAAACGGCCATTGAATTTGTTGCGCAAAAGAGCCATTGTTTCGTTAGCTGTGTGGCAAGTGGCACCGTCCTGCTGAAACCACATATCGTACACATCCATATCTTCCAATTCGGGCCATAAAAAGTTCGTTATCATCTCACGATAGCGAACACCATTCACAGTAACTGCCTGACCGACCTCATTTTGAAAAAAAAATACGGCCCGATGATGCCTCCAGCCCATAAACCGCACCAAACAGTAACTCTTTGTGGGTGAATTGGTTTTTCGACAATCACCTTTGGATTCTCTTTCGCCCAAATGCGGCAATTCTGTTTATTGACGAATCCACTGAGGTGAAAATGTGCCTCATCACTGAAGACGATTTTCTTCGAAAATTGATCATTCACTGTTGCCATTTCTTGGAACCATTCTGCCCATTCACGACGTTTGGAATGGTTTTAGTTCTTGAACCAATTGTACCTTATAAGCGTGTAAATGCAAGTCTTTACGCATAATGTTCATCAACGACGAGCGTGAGAGGTGCAATTGTTGGGCACGACGACGAGTTGAGGTGGACGGCTCTTCAGCCACACTATCGCGAACTGCAGCAATATTTTCTGCAGTACGAGCTGTACAAGCATGCACTGGTGTTCTCACATCTTCTACAGACCCGATTTGCTCGAATTTTTCCACGATTTTTGCGATTGTACGCACATTTCGACGATCAAATTGACCAAAAAAATCACGAAATGCACGATATGCATTTTGATTTGAAAGCCCATTTTCATAATAAATCTGGATAACTTTAACACGTTGTTGGATTGTGTATCTCTCCATGGTTCAAATTGAGTAAGTGTGAAATAGAGAAATGTCAAATAAAATTCGGAAAAAAACTTTATTTGTACCGAGTATATAGTGTATCGGTACAGGTTTTGATATAGCCCCCTTATAAACCGGCCTTCCGATTTGGGGTTAAGATTCTGTAGGTTTTTAAGAACCAGTAATAGGTGTGCTGAATATGGTGTGTATCAGTCCCTGTTTTTGGCATAGCCGCCATAAACCGATCTCCCAAATTAAATTCTTGGGCTTCTAAAAACCGAAGTTTTTATCCGATTTGCCTAAAACTGTAAATATACTGGTATTTGAGACTTGTATCGGCATAACAAGGCCTCCATGTAGACGGATTTCACGTCTTGAGTGTATAGAAGGAGCACGAAAATTACTTGAAACTGAATGCAAAATTTCCAGATTTTACTTTCATAATCATTTGAATAATGGGGGTAAAAATCTACAGATTTTAGAATTCAACTTAAGGCGTTACTTCATTATTTTTTTGGTACACTTACACGAGATGTAAGTGTACCACTGTGGTGCAATGGTTAGCATGTCCGCCAAGCATACACAAGGTCGTGGGTTCGATTCCCGCTTTGACCACTCCCACCTCAGTAATGCTGGTGACATTTCTGAGGGTTTCAAAGCTTCTCTAAGTGGTTTCACTGCAATGTGGAACGCCGTTCGGACTCGACTATAAATAGGAGGTCCCTTGTCATTGAGCTTAACATGGAATCGGGCAGCACTCAGTGATAAGAGAGAAGTTCACCAATGTGGTATCACAATGGACTGAATAGTCTAAGTGAGCCTGATACATCGGCCTGCCACCTAACCTAACCTAACCTAACCTACACAAGATGTTTATGATTCCTCAAAAAATCAAACAAAAATGGTTTTTATATACCCAGAATCTGATCTTGTCCCCTTCGCAGTTTCCTTGGCCATACCAAGACCCATATGAAGTGAATGTTATCCTACTCAGCCATCTCGTTGAGGTAGTCTATGACCGTTTTCGAGTTAAGGAACAAGGATTTTATTGTGTGCACCACGTCTCACTGTTGGGAGGCGTGTCGACATTTTTGGAATAATTAGGCGGCTTCAACATATTGCTGCGTTCAACGGAAGAGCTTATGTAAAACGAACTTTCATAATAATCTAACCTAATATAAGTTACATATACGTATTTATCACAATGGACTGAATAGTCTAAGTGAGTCTGAATCAAATCGGGATGCCGCTTTAAACTCGCCTACATATAAAGTGAAACATCTCAGTAATTGAAACTCATAGTTGCCCACGTTTTTCCAATACTTGGGAGTTGGCAACTTCAATTGGGTGATATACAAAACGTCTCACAAAAAAGAAAAGCGAGAAGTGTCCGCTTTTCTTACTGGTCAAATGTGAAAGGTTTCACTGTATATGAAATCGGACGTTTTATGGGCGAACAGTCCTGTCAATGCTGACCATATGGCATTTAACATTCTACGTAAACGTGAAATAGTAGAGGCTCACCTCATGTAAAACGACATTAATTTCATTTAAATTGTTTTTGACCCACTGCCTGAAACCACTTTTGAATCCTGTAAAAAAATCCCAGGAAATGATTTATACTCCAAACTCCATCAAAGAGATTTTCACTCCTGCGGTAAAATAAAAATCATTTTATAATGACCCTGACATTCTTCTCATCAAACATAAAAATGTATATTTTTTTCCATTTTCAACATCTACCCTCTCACTTGTCATCGCTTTCTATCCGCAAGCGGCTATGAGTGAAAATTGTTGCCAAATACCATCAATAAATCATTGACGTATCCACCGACCACCGTCATATACAAACTTTTCGTGGTCAACAGAGGGCAGAACAGGAACACGCACTCAACCGGAAGCAATCTCTCAAATTACCAATGAATTGTCGAAACTACCACAACAAATGCAAGGCCAAAACGGCAACAAATGGTTGTTGGGTAACGCAAACAAATTACCACACAACGACAGTCAGTCAGTCAGTCAGTCAATCAATCAATCAATCATTTGCTACATTGAATTTCCAAGCCTCACGTTATAGTGGCCAGCAAGGCAATATGGGGTACGGATATGGATATGAGTTCCTGTGCGTGTGAAGTTGTTAAGCGATTCATCGAAAATACCTGATGTATTAACCTTGTGACGAAATCTTGCTAGCTGCAGGAAAATTGAATCTTAATCAAAATACAATCAAATATCTGTCAATTGAATTTCCTTGAAATACGCGGAGAAAGATGGAGCCATATGTTATATGCTTGATTTCGTGGACATTTAAAACTGTTCTCCATATTTGAGATATTTTTTTTTTTTTGGTATTGAATTCATTTAACGAATATTGAATGGTAAATGGTAATCGGTTTTTCCCTGAAATTATTAAAAATTGTCTAATATAATATTTAACTCCATGGTCGAGTATACAAAAGCTTCAGCCTTGTTGAACTTAGCTTTAGTTTTACATAATTCTAACCTCTTTCCTCTATTATCTTCAGAGTGATTTGCATTTTATTGCTTTCCATTTGTATTTTCCGATTTTAAGTGTGCGAAATAAATTGAACGAATATTTTCTCAAACGCATGTGTTTATTTACTTTGAACAATAGGATTGGGAAATTGATATTAGAATTTCCCAATTCTATTTTTGTTTTTTGTAATATTATTATTTTAGTATTCATTGTAAACAATTTGCGTTAAGACTTTTTCATTGACAATTTAATGTAAATATCTAATTTGGAATACAAATATTTAGTTCGTTTGAATCATTTGGACTTTTGTGGTCAAACTTTTATTTCTAAAGGTGTCTTTGAAATTTCAATGAACCGAAACAATATCCAATCAATTGTAGAGAAATTTAAAAGCAAAATAATATTTCACAATAAAGACACAATCGAAAAATAGATTTAAAGATATTTTCCATGAAAAGAAATGAAAAGAAAGACTTCTTACAGTAATTGCTAACTAGAGAGAAGATAATAAAAATTAACAAGTGTAAATTCAGCCAGGCCGAATCTTACTATGTACCCTCCACCATGCATAGCGTAGAAACTTCTACTAAAGACTGTCATCCACTATCGAATTACTTGGGTTACGGTAACACTTGCCGATAGCAAGGTATTCTCAAACTTCTTAACAACGTCTTCTAAATTGTGAGTTAGTCCATACGGTGAATATATACACAAACAAAAGACAGGCCAATTAAATACGTATATAATTCATTTTGACAAAATTTTCTATAAAAATAAAATTTTGATAAAATCTTCTATAGAAATAAAATTTGGACAAACTTTTCTATAGAAATAAAATTTGCACAAAATTTACTATAAAAATAAAATGTTGACAACATTTTCTATAAAAAAAAAATTTACAAAATTTTCTATAGAAAAAAAGTTTGACAAAATTTTCTATAGAAATAAAATTTTGATAAAATTTTCTATAGAATTAAAATTTTGACAAAATTTTCTATAGAAATAAAATGTTGCAAAAATTTTCTATAGAAATAAAATTGTGAGAACATTTTCTATAGAAATAAAATTTTGACAAAATTATCTATAGAAATAAAATTTTGACAAAATTTTCTTTAGAAATAAAATTTTGATCAAATTTTCTATAGAAATAAAATTTTGACAAAATTTTTTATAGAAATAAAGTTTTGATAAAATTTTCTAAAGAAATAAAGTTTTGACAAAATTTTCTATAGAAATAAAAATTTAACAACATTTTCTACAGAAATAAAATTTTGAAAAATTTTCTATAGAAATAAAATTTTGATAAAATTTTCTATAGAAATAAAATTTTGACAAAATTTTCTATAGAAATAAAATTTTGACAACATTTTCTACAGAAATAAAATTTTGAAAAATTTTCTTTAGAAATAAAATTTTGACAGATTATTTTTGGCTCGAGTGGCAACCATGATTATGAACCGATATGAACCAATTTTTGTGTGATTGGGGATCGGCTATATAATTAACTATAGACCGATATGGACCAATTTTTGCATGGTTGTTACGGGCTTATACTAGCGCAATGTACCAAATTTCAACCGAATCGGATGAATTTTGCTCTTCCAAGAGGTTCCGGAGTTCAAATCTGGGGATCGATTTATATGGGGGCTATATATAATTATGGACCGATAAGGACCAATTTTTGCATGGTTGTTAGAAACCATATACTTACACCACGTACCAAATTTCCACGTACTAAAATCAATTACCAAATTTCAACCGGATCGTATGAATTTTGCTCCTCCAAGAGGCTCCGCAAGCCAAATCTCAGCGTCGGTTTATATGGGGGCTATACGTAAAAGTGGTCCGATATGGCCCATTTGCAATACCATCCTACATCAATAACAACTACTTGTGCCAAGTTTCAAGTCGATAGCTTGTTTCGTTCGGATGTTATCGTGATTTCAACAGACGGTTAGTTAGTTAAAGTGGCAGCCCGATTAAGTTTCAGGCTCACTTAGACTATTGAATCCATTGTGATACCACATTTAACTAAAAGTACGTATTACATATGTACGTAATGCATATGGGTTTTAACCACTGAACCTCTCTATTATTTTCTTTTGTTAAACCAACCAGATTGTTCCAAAAACATTAACAGACTGCTTAAGTTAACGTTTTCCAGGTCAGCCAGTAATCTTAAGCTATATGTCCCGAAAATTTGCTTACGCCTTACACAAAATGAAGGACACTCACACAAGAGGTGTCTAATTGATTACTTTTCCTCCGCAGCATGACAGCTCATATTTCGCACCAATAGTTTTTGCAAATTCGCAGCGACACGTTATAGCAGATATCACAAGTGATATCTGACGTCTTGAGAACACTAGCATATCTAGTGTGCGGTTCAAGTTTAAATGGGGCCATATTTGCTTAGTGTCGTTACAACCCTTGCAATTCTCCCATCGAACATTTGCCATCATGACGGCCTTCTCACGCAGTAAGAGCTTGCAGGTTGCCAGAGACACCAACAGATTATAGTTCCCCAGGAATATGTTCCTAGCCTTGCTATCTCATCTGCTTGACAGTTGCCCGGTATGTTCCTATGGCCAGCCACCCATATTAGGTGAATATTGTATTGATCAGCCATCTCGTTGAGAGATTTGCGGCTGTCGATGGCCGTTTTCGAATTAAGGAACACAGAGTCCAAGATTTTATTACAGGTTGACTGTCTGAGTATATATTAATTCCAACAGTACTCACGCACGAATTACTTTTAAAGAATCACGCTCACGAACGATTCACGACAATTCACGAGACTCACGACATTTTCCAACCGGGAGTGGGCAAAGGTAAAAAAATTCAAGAATGGAATATAGTTCGACAGCTAAATTACTTAAAACGAGTAATAACTAAATCTTCATTTTTTCGTAAGCGTGATTTTAAAGAAATTTTATTCACGCACATTCACGAATATATTTGTTTCAGACCCATTCACGCACATTCACTAGAGTTGCTTCAGATTTTGTTCACGACTCACGTGATTAACGCGTGTCACGCGCACACCTCTACTCAAAAGATCGACTTCATATTTGGGAAAAAGTCAATTGTCAACTTTTTCAGACAGTCGTCTTTTCGAAATTTTGACAATGTCAACTTTTGGCTTTTTTATTCGTGGATGTGACAACTTTTTGATGAAAAAGCCGACATTCAAAAAACTCCACTTTTTTACTCTCATAACAATTCATAGAAGAGCTAACTATATGAATATGGTGATATGTGATTATAGCAACTTCCAAAGTGCTGACACTTTTACTGCGGATAAACAATGGTTCAAATTCGCTTAATATCGTTTAAAAGTTAAAGAAAATCGAATGAAAATTGCACTTTCATATGATTTGAAATCTAAATTTTGAAAATCGTACAAATGTAGAAGCGTCTATATGCTCAAGAAGTGAAATCGGCGAATCCGTGTATATGAGAGCTATATCGAAACAGGATACGATATAGTCCATCTTCAAACTTGACCTGTCTGCAGATTAACGACGGTTTTGTACAAAAAATATGCGCTGTAAAAGTTCCAAGAAAAAAACAACAAAATCAAATATATGTATACCATGTCTCATGTGTTTGTTTCGGCATAAACATTTTTGAGAATTTCAAATGTCACTTTGCCTTAAGGTGATATAATAAATGGAAGTATTTTGCAACTTTGATGGATGGAAACACAATGGCCAAACAAAAGGAAGAACACCCGTGCGTATGAGTTATAGTCGATACAATAGTATAACGTATACGCACCGCAGTTCCAAAAACATTAACAGACTGCTTAAGTTAACGTTTTCCAGGTCAGCCTGTAATCTTAAGCTATATGCCCCGAAAATTTGCTTACGCCTTACACAAAATGCAGGACACTCACACAAGAGGTGTTTAATTGATTCCTTTTCCTCCGCAGCATGACAGCTCATATTTCGCACCAATAGTTTTTGCAAATTCGCCTATCAGGCAGCGACCCGTTATAGCAGATATCACAAGTGATAAGTGATATCTAGTGTGCGGTTCAAGTTTAAATGGGGCCATATTTGCTTAGTGTCGTTACAACCCTTGCAATTCTCCCATCGAACATTTGCCATCATGACGGCCTTCTCACGCAGTAAGAGCTTGCAGGTTGCCAGAGACACCAACAGATTCTAGTTCCCCTGGAATATGTTCCTAGCCTTGCTATCTCATCTGCTTGACAGTTGCCCGGTATGTTCCTATGGCCAGCCACCCATATTAGGTAAATATTGTATTGCTCAGCCATCTCGTTGAGAGATTTGCGGCTGTCAATGGCCGTTTTCGAATTAAGGAACACAGAGTCCAAGGATTTTATTACAGATTGACTGTCTGAGTATATATTAATTCCAACATTTTTTGGAAATGGTCCGATATGGCCCATTTGCAATACCATCCGACCTACATCAATAACAACTACTTGTGCCAAGTTTCAAGTCGATAGCTTGATTTGTTCGGAAGTTATCGTGATTTCAACAGGCGGACTGACGGACATACTTAGATCGACTCACAATTTCACCACGACCCAGAATATATATACTTTATAGGGTCTTAGAGCAATATTTCAATGTGTTACAAACGGAATGACAAAGTTAATATACCCCCATCCTATGGTGGTGCAGGGTATAAAAAAATCCTTTAGTTTTGCAACATATACATATCCTAAGTTTCAAAAAAATTAAATGACTGTTTTGAATTCTTAAATTATATAATTTGCAATTAAAATCATGTCATAGATTTCTGTACACTCAAAAACAGTTTACTTGGATCCAGAAATTTTTCAATACTACTAAGGTATTTTGCATTGATTTCGAGAAAAGATGCGGCTAAAAAAAAGACATTTTTAGGAAGCAATATAACTTTAAATTAGAGGTGTGCAAATTTTTGATACCATCTTAATTCCATCAAATTTGTTCGGAATTGGAAATAAAGGTTTATATTCCCATATGCAAATATATAAATATGAACCGATTTGGACCGAATTTCCTTTACAAAATCTCTAGAATCAAAATTGAAACCAGTTAATTGCCGGGACGAAGCACAATGTTAGTAAACACAACAAGTATATACAGCCGTAAGTTCGGCCAGGTCGAATCGTATGTACCCTCAACCATGAATTGCGTAGAAACTTCTACGAAAGACTGTCATCCACATCGAATTACTTGGGTTGTGTTATCTTAAAACTTCTTAATAAATAATTACGAATCGATATTGACTTTTGCACGGTATGTAGACAGCCAGAATTGAAATATGGGGTCGCTTATATGGGCGCTATATATAGTTATTGACCGATGTGGACCACATGGTTGTTAGAGATCATATGCTGGCCCCATGTACCAAATTTCAGCCGGATCGGATGAAATTTGCTTCTCTTTGAGGCTCCGCAAGCCAAATCTGGGGATCGGTTTATATGGGGGCTATATATAATTATGGACCGATGTGGACCAATTTTTTCATGGTTGTTAGAGACCATATACTAACACCATGTACCAAATTTTAGCCGGATCGGATGAAATTTGCTTTTCTTAGAGGACCCCAAGCTAAATTTGGGGGTCCGTTTATATGGGGGCTATACGTAAAAGTGTACCGATATGGCCCATTTGCAATACCATCCGACCTACATCCATAACAACTACTTGTGCCAAGTTTCAAGTCGATAGCTTGTTTCGTTCGGAAGTTAGCGTGATTTCAACAGACGAACGGACGGACGGACATGCTCAGATCGACTCAGAATTTCACCTCTACCCAGAATATATATACTTTATGGAGTATTAGAGCAATATTTCGATGTGTTGCAAACGGAATGACAAAGTTAATATACCCCCATCCTATGGTGGAGGGTATAATAACTATTTGAAATATTTAAATTTAAATCCGTTGCATAAAATTTAGCAAATCTGCTTTTATGATTTATCAGTCGATACATACGAATTAGAGTAAAGATACATTTGAATTATATTTCGAGTCTTTAACTTTTTTACAAGGAAAATGTGGGTATTTTGGCCATATTACCCAAATCGGAAGAACATATATTGTCTAAATATGAGCCAATTCTGAGTAAATTGGCACATATAGCTAAAATTTTAATTGAATTTTCTGTGCAAAATTTCATTTTTTTTCTCAATGAAACTTTCGCCTCCGTATTCACATGAGTGTAAAGGGCACGAAAGATATGAACCGATTTTGACCAAATGTGGGATGCATAGCAAGAATTTTTATTCTACTCTCTATGCAAAACTTCAAGCAAATCGAAGTGAAATTTTGGTAACTGGGGCCATATAAGTGCATATTGGACCAAAGATGTATATGACAGCTATATCTAAATCTGAAAATATTTCAACCAAATTAAACATAATGCAAAATTTCAAGTAAATCAGAGTGAAATTTTGATCTACGTTGATCACATGTGTGTCAATCGGACGAAATATATATATATATATGGGAGCTATATCTAAATCTGCACCAATTTCAATCCAATTCGGTACTTATATTTATAATGTTAATTTTACTCCCTGTTCAAAATGTTGGAGTAAAACTTTGGCCCCTGTAGCCATATGAGTGTAAATCGGGCGAAAGCTATATATGGGAGCTATATCTAAATCTAAACCGATCTCAATTAAACTTGGCATACACAATTAAAATGGTAATTCTACTCTCAGTGCAAAATTTCACGTAAATCGAAGTAAAACTTTGATCTCTGTGGTCATATAACTACTTTTCAGGCGAAAGATATATATCGGAGCTAAATCTCAGCCGATTTGACTGGTATTCCGCAAAATTTACGGTACTCACAAGACATTTTAATATACAAAAATCACAAATATGAATGCTTAAAAATATACAAAATTTGAAGAAGATCGGTTGAAAAATACTCGTAAGTCACTTAGGATCAAATCGGTTATAAATATATATGACAGCTATATCTAAATCTGAACCGATTTTTTCCAAAAATCAATAGGGATCATCCTAGAGCCGAAAAATGACCATATGTCAAATTTGAATTCGATTCCACTACAAGTGCGAGCTGGACTTTGCACACAAAAATAAATCAATAGACAAACGGGCATCGCTAAATCGACTCAGAATTTAATTCTAAGTCGTCGGAATACGATGGGTCTATGATGGCTCCTTCTGGGCATTATTTACATACCACAGAAGTGGTGAAGGGTATAAAAATGCTTAATCCTCAAAATAAGACAAAATAATACCGACCCACAACATTATCATCGATGTTCAGTGATTCCAAATCCCTTTTTTGGAAATAATTCTATAACTTTTGAATGGATAAAGATATAAATATATTTATTTTTCTTTGTGTAAAGCTGAGGTGTTCTTCTCTCAGTGAATCCCTAGTAGATCTACTGGCTGGCCTATAGGCATTTAAAGTTTATCGCCTTGGCTGTAAACCCGAAAACCAAAAGATTTATTCACATTTGAATTCTGGCATCATCAAATACCTTTTCAAATTTTTAAAAGTCGAAAGTAGAGGTGTGCGTGTGAGTGAAATTTCACTCACGCACATTCACGAAGCAAAATGTTTATTCACACACGCTCATGCACGATACGTGTGATAGCCACTCACACTCGCGCACATTTACGAAATGAAAACCAGTACTCACGCACGAATTACTTTTAAAGAATCACGCTCACGAACGATTCACGACAATTCACAAATTCACGAGACTCACGACATTTTCCAACCGGGAGTGGGCAAAGGTAAAAAAATTCAAGAATGGAATATAGTTCGACAGCTAAATTACTTAATACGAGTAATAATTAAATCTTCATTTTTTCGTAAGAGTGATTTTAAAGAAATTTTATTCACGCACATTCACGAATATATTTGTTTCAGACCCATTCACGCACATTCACTAGAGTTGCTTCAGATTTTGTTCACGATTCACGTGATTAACGCGTGTCACGCGCACACCTCTACTCAAAAGATCGACTTCATATTTGGGAAAAAGTCAATTGTCAACTTTTTCAGACAGTCGTCTTTTCGAAATTTTGACAATGTCAACTTTTGGCTTTTTTATTCGTGGATGTGACAACTTTGTGATGAAAAAACCGACATTCAAAAAACTCCACTTTTTTACTCTCATAACAATTCATAAAAGAGCTGACTATATGATTATGGTGATATGTGATTATTGTAACTTCCAAAGTGCTGATACTTTTACTGCGGATAAACAATGGTTCAAATTCGCTTAATATCGTTTAAAAGTTAAAGAAAATCGAATGAAAATTGCACTTTCATATGATTTGAAATCTAAATTTTGAAAATCGTACAAATGTAGAAGCGTCTATATGCTCAAGAAGTGAAATCGGCGAATCCGTGTATATGAGAGCTATATCGAAACAGGATACGATATAGTCCATCTTCAAACTTGACCTGTCTGCAGATTAACGACGGTTTTGTACAAAAAATATGCGCTGTAAAAGTTCCAAGAAAAAAACAACAAAATCAAATATATGTATACCATGTCTCATGTGTTTGTTTCGGCATAAACATTTTTGAGAATTTCAAATGTCACTTTGCCTTAAGGTGATATAATAAATGGAAGTATTTTGCAACTTTGATGGATGGAAACACAATGGACAAACAAAAGGAAGAACACCCGTGCGTATGAGTTATAGTCGATACAATAGTATAACGTATACGCACCGCAGTACTCTTTACACAGGTGTTCTAATCACACCACAGCTGTCACAGCATTAGGCATTATACTCGAAATCTTATAAATGTGAAATGTCAAAAATTACAATTTGAATAATAATTTGCATGAAGTCTTATCGCGTACTGAGTGATTACACACCTACATATTTTCCACGAACCGAAACATTTTTCAAAGCATACAACTTTCATTAAAATTTTTTGAATTGCAAAACTTATAATTCAGTTCTGTCTGGCTTCTTGTAGTACACTTTTTATTTCCCTTATAGGAAGTCATATTAAATTTTATATCTGCAACTCTTACAGTACACACTTTATTTATTTATTTATTTATTTATTTATTTATTTATTTATTTATTTATTTATTTATTTATTTATTTATTTATTCATGTCTATGGATATCAATTTCCTTACAGACAAACAAAAATACTTATAACTAGAAATATATATAAAATCCAAAATCTCTCTGAACTTAGATAATTTTAGACAAAAATAAAGATGATTATTGGACATATAATTGAATTCAATTAATTCACGACACATTAGTTCATTAGAACTACAAAGCCTCATTTGCCTTTATTCTATATCATTCGGAATATATTAGCTACTTTTTCAGTGACCAACTTAAAATTTTAAAATTAAAAACTGACCTCTTTTTCGTTTCAAAATTATAAGAAAAAGTAGCTAATATATTCCGAATTATATAGAATAGAGGCAAATGAGCCTTTGTATTACTAATGAACCAACGACTATTTAATTCATTGTCACGTGTACACGGAATGTGTTAAATCAAAAAAAAAACATGTGTAGTTAAAAAAAGAACTTTTTTGGATGTTTAAAGTCGTGCCTTTAACAGAACTTCCACTTTTTTATTTCTGGGACATAAGAACCCAGCAATATACATATATCTAAATTTGATCTTCGACAAAATTTCTAGAGTTAAAATCACTCATGTCTTGAGATGGATCACAATGTTATTAAAACAAGTATATATGGCCTTAAATTCGACCGGGCCTAACCTTAAATATCCATCACCATGAAGCAAATATAATAGTTTTCCAATTCATCGTCTTAGGAGATTAGGCTAGGTTAGGTTAGGTGGCAGCCGGATGTATCAGGCTCACTTATTCAGTCCATTGTGATACAACATTGGTGAACTTCTCTCTCATCACTGAGTGCTGCCCGATTCTATGTTAAGCTCAATGACAAGGGACCTCCTTTTTATAGCCGAGTCCGAACGGCGTTCCACATTGCAGCAAACCACTTAGAGAACGTTTGTAACTCTCAGAAATTTCACCAGCATTACTGAGCTAGGATAAGTCTTAGGAGTTTACTTGAAAGTATATCCAGTTTCAGGGAGGTATGATGACAGGTACTCTCCCAAGCAGATAGGTCCAAGTAGTATGCTTCCCAAAGTTTAATTTAAAGTTTATATATATGGAGACTACATACGATTTATGATTTATATGAACCATTTTTGTTTGAATTTTAGAGTAATCTTAAACTTCCGGTCAAAGCGCACAAAAAATCCGATGAAATGAACGCTTTTCATATGTTTTGAAATCTATATTTAATAGATTTTTACCCGCAGCATTCGAATAAGCACGACAGCTCCGAAAAATACTGCGACTTATTGAAGCTCATGAGGTCAAATCGGGAGATCGATCTATACGGGGACCATACTAAAACAAGTACCGATGCAATCATATTTTTGTATCCATAATACCTCTAGATATCCTAGGTTAGGTTAGGTGGCAGCCCGATGTATCACTTAGACTATTCTGTCCGTTGTGATACCACAGTGGTGAACTTCTCTCTTATCACTGAGTGCTGCCCGATTCCATGTAAAGCTCAATGACAAGGGACCTACTTTTTATAGCCGAGTCCGAACAGCTTTCCACAGTGCAGTGAAACCACTTGGAGAAGCTTTGAAACACTCAGAAATGTCGCCAGCATTACTGAGGATTATCCACCGCTGAAAACTTTTTGGCGTTCGGTCGAAGCAGAAATGGAACCCACGACCTTGTGCATGCAAGGCGGGTTCCCATAGAAATCCTAAAATACATCTGTTGTTTCATGGAAATTCCGTGTCAAGAAGCTCAAAATTGCGGTGTCTAGAAGCCCATGAATTCAAATCGGAAGATCGATCTATATGCAGGCTATTCCAAAACATGAACCGATACACACCACATTCGGCACACATATTTGTGGTCCTTAAATACCTTTACATTTCCAAATCAGCCAAATCGTATAAAAAATACGGTTTCTAGTAGACCAAGATCCCAAATCGGGAGATCAGTTTATATGGGAGCTACATAAAACCTGACGGATATAGCCCATCTTCGAACTTGATCTGTCTGTCAACAAAACGCGAATATTTGCCAAATTTCAGGATGCACCATTGCACCATTATTGAAGGCTGTAGCGTGATTACAACAGGCAAACAAAAAGACAGACGGACATGATTATACCGTTTTAAAATTTCTCCCTGATACTTTATACTTTATCCCAGCAAAAACTGGGTAAGCACTAGTGATTCTTCCAGTAATACCGGTAATCAAAAACTTACTTACTTGTGGTATTACCTAGGATTTAAAAATAATAACTTACCTGTGTAGACCAAAAGTGATTCCTTTTATTAATACCAATAATTAAAATCATATCTTGAGGTTAGAATCCTGCTGAGACTCTATATTTAAACTTTTTTTTATTCGTATTAAATATAATTTAAGTAAATTGTTGTTGAAAATTTGCCTTTTTCTTGACATCCGTTTTATACCCCCATTACCATTCTATGGTAGTGGGTATAAAAATTGGGAAATATTTAAATCTAAAACCTGTGCATATCGGGCGAAAGATATATATTGGAGTTATCTAAATCTGAACCAATTTTAACCAAATTTACCGTGCATAATTAGAATTTTAATTCTGCTATCCCTGCATGATTTCGGAAATTCGGACGAAAAATATATATGGGATCTATATCTATATATATATAACCAATTCCAACCATATTTGCTTGACGGCGCTATCAAATGGAGAGAGGAGAACCTTGTGAAAAATTTGAAGCAAATCATTATGAAACTTTAGCCTCCGGGATCCTATAAGTTCATATCGAGCGAAAAATATATAGGGGAACTATACCTAAATCTGATATTATACAAGTTTTGTGGACCCACAAAACGTTCGTTTCTACGAAATGAAGAAGATCGCTTGAAAGCACGTCAAGCGATAACATTTATATCTAAATCTCAACCGATTTTTTCTTCAAAATCCATAGCAATTGTCTTTAAGCCGAAATAAGAGCTCTTGCCAAATTTGCACACAAAAATTCATGAACAGACATAGACAGACAGAATTTAATTCTAAGACGTCGGTATACTAAACGATGACTCTCAGGCTGGTTCTTCTTGGCGTTACATACAAAGGCGCAAACTTATAATACCCTGTACCACAGTTTTCGTTAAAGGTGTAATTATTAAAGTGATGGAAACTTTCTCTGAATTAGGAAATTTAATCTAAAACGTTATAATAATTCCATAAACTAATATAAAGTTAAAATGGCCCTAGTGCCCGCGTGAGATCACTCTTTTTTTGGTGCAGCTAAATTGAATCAGAACGTGGTGTCTCCCACTGGAAGTTACAAACACAGACCCAGTACCATAGCGTAATGCATGGTATAAAAATGAGATGTCCAATTGCGCTCCAAAAATGTATTGTACGCTTTCTGTAAATGAGAAAAAAAGTTTTGGATCATTTCAATTTGGGGATATGGGTTTTCTAAACTAGATAAAGATAGAGGTTCTCTTTTTGTGGAAATGAGAAAACAAAGTTTTGGTTCATATCAATTTAGGGGTGTAGATTTTCTAAAGGTAGAGAATCTACAAACAAAATGTATGACCATAAATCCTTCATGCAAATAGAAATTACATTGATAAACTTAATATAAATATACCGTTTCAACAGCACATATTGTCTTACACACACATACATTCTCATCTACACAAATACCCAAAAACCATTCTCCAAAATATACACATACACATTTCTCTATATCTATAGCCATTTGATTCATTATATACTGAATATATATTTGTGTGCCTTGCAATGATACCCATCTGACCCAGAGTTCTAAGTTATGTATGAGTGGGGTATTGTCCAGTGGCTAGTATGTAGCATTATGCTCAAATGACCTTTTGCTAAAACCAGAAAGAAGAAATTTTTAAAAGTATTTTAGTCTATATTTGTAACAAATTCTTTATCATGTTGTCCTCATTACATTGGTATAGATGCACTTATGCTTGAACCCCCCAAAGTCCTTGGCATGACTATAAGACCAATGAGAATAGAGATGCTCATACACAAAGGCAATGTCAAATGTCATCTACTTCAAATTGATTTTACTTTGTTTCCATATTGGCTTACATTTATGCCACTTACACCAGCCCAATAGGCAGATTCAAAGGAGTGAAATGATTAAGCCCCACAGATGTGGGACAAAGAATTCAAGTTATAATACGTTTGATGAGCTATGGGGATTACTGAAACACTTTCAAAAGGAGCACATATGATAAACCCCCTATTGAATAACCTTTCCATCTTGCTTACTGAGGATGCTGCGCGAAATATAAGTAACACAACTAAGAAGATTCGAAGAAGTTCCACAAACGCTAATTTTAAAGGATGTTTTACGTGAATTATTTGCACTTCATGTGTAGTTTTTTTAAACAATTATTTGAAAATGTAAAATGTAAATATTTTACCCGTTTTAAATAAAAAACAAGTATATACGACCGTAAGTTCGGCCAGGCCGAATTTTATGTACCCTTCACCATACGGTATATATATTAGACAAAAAAAAACAAAAATACGTATATAATTCAGTTCTTGACCGGTATATATAGGAAACGTCTAGAAATAATTACGAACCGATATGAACATTTGCGTGGTAATTAGAGAGCCAGAATTGAATGGGGGCTATATACTTATTAACCGATATAGACAAAATTTTGTGTGATTTGGGGATCGGTTTATCTAGCCCTTAGAATGCAACTATAGACCGATATGGACCACTTTTGGCATGGTCCATACTAGCACAGTGTACCAAATTTCAACCGAATCGAATGAATTTTTCTCCTACAAGATGTTTCGGAGGCATAGTTACCACAAATGGTAGAATTCTCCCAAAAATGGCAGATTTTTTACAGTTTGGTAGATTGGTAGAATTCTTGATGTTTTGGTAGATTTGGCAGAATAAAATTTTGACAAAATTTTCTATAGAAATAAAATTTTGACAAAAATTTCTACAGACATAGAATTTTAACAATATTTTCTATCGAATTTTTTACAAAATTTTCTAAAGAACTAAAATGTTGACAAAATTTTCTAAAGAAGTAAAATTTTGACAAAATTTTCAATAGAAATAAAATTTTGACAAAATTTTCCATAGAAATAAAATTTTGGATAAAATTTCTATAGAAATAAAATTTTGATAAAATTATCTTTAGAAATAAAATTTTGGCAAAATTTTCTATAGAAAAAAAAATGGAAAAAATTTACTATAAAAATAAAAGTTTGACAAAATTTTCTATAGAAATGAAATTTTGGCAAAATTATTTACAGAAATAACATTTCGCCAAAATTTTCTATAGAAATTAAATTTTGCGAAAATTTTCTATAGAAATAAAATTTTCTATAAATTTTTTTTGGTTGGTTTTTTGGTAGAATTTTCTCAAAATTTTGTAAGATTATTTTTGGTTCGAGTGGCAACCGTGCTCGGAGGTCAAATCTGGGGATCGGTTTACATGGGGGCTATATATAATTGCGGAACGATATGGACCACTTTTTGCATAGTTGTTAGAGACCATATACTAACACCACGTACCAAATTTTAGCCGGACGGGATGAAATTTGCCTCTCTTAGAGGATCCGCAAGCCAATTCTGGGTATCGGTTTATATGGGGGCTATATATAATTATGGACCGATGTGGACCAATTTTTGAACGGTTGGTAGAGACCATATACTAACACTAACTGGTTGGCTGATAAGTCCCCGGTCTAACAAAGAAAAACACATTTTTTTGTAAAAATTCGTTTTTATTATTCAACATAGTTCCCTTCAAGAGCGATACAACGATTATAACGACCTTCCAATTTTTTGATACCATTTTGGTAGTACTCCTTCGGGTTTGCCTCAAAATAGGCCTCAGTTTCGGCGATCACCTCTTCATTGCAGCCAAATTTTTTCCCTGCGAGCATCCTTTTGAGGTCTGAGAACAAGAAAAAGTCGCTGGGGCCAGATCTGGAGAATACGGTGGGTGGGGAAGCAATTCGAAGCCCAATTCATGAATTTTTGCCATCGTTCTCAATGACTTGTGGCACGGTTCGTTGTCTTGGTGGAAAAACACTTTTTTCTTCTTCATATGGGGCCGGTTTGCCGCGATTTCGACCTTCAAAACCTCCAATAACGCCATATAATAGTCACTGTTGATGGATTTTCCCTTCTCAAGATAATCGATAAAAATTATTCCATGCGCATCCCAAAAAACAGAGGCCATTACTTTGCCAGCGGACTTTTGAGTCTTTCCACGCTTCGGAGACGGTTCAACGGTCGCTGTCCACTCAGCCGACTGTCGATTGGACTCAGGAGTGTAGTGATGGAGCCATGTTTCATCCATTGTCACATATAGACGGAAAAACTCGGGTGTATTACGAGTTAACAGCTGCAAACACCGCTCAGAATCATCAACACGTTGTTGTTTTTGGTCAAATGTGAGCTCGCGCAGCACCCATTTTGCACAGAGCTTCCGCATATCCAAATATTAATAAATGATATGACCAACACGTTCCTTTGATATCTTTAAGGACTCTGCTATCTCGATCAACTTCTTTTTACGGTCATTTAAAATCATTTTGTGGATTTTTTTTATGTTTTCGTCGGTAACCACCTCTTTCGGGCATCCACTGCGTTCACCGTCCTCCGTGCTCATTTCACCACGCTTGAATTTTGCATACCAATCAATTATTGTTGATTTCCCTGGGGCAGAGTCCGGAAACTCATTATCAAGCCAAGTTTTTGCTTCCACCAAATTTTGACACGAATCATTTGAAGGTTTGTACTATGTAAAAATAATATGCATTTTATACTAACGACGCCATCATGTGTCAGACCGGGGACATATCAGCCAACCTGTTGAAAGTAAGTTCAATCAAAAATTTGGACTACAGCAATCCCTCGATTTACATCGCCTCGGTTTAAGTTGTTTCGATTTACGTCGTCAAATTTTTTGTTCGAGTTACGTCTTCGATTTCTGAAATTCTTACCGAAAATTCGTCAAATTCTGATTGATATTGCATATATAATGCAATTGTTGAAGTGACGATGTATTTTTTATATGTATACAACGTAAGGGTTTTTGTTAATGAACTTCATTTTTAAACCCTGATATTTTTGAATAATGAATAATTATTGTTTGTTTATATGTTTTAAGTTATTTTTTATGAATAAAAGACTGAATTGCCTTTATTTTGGAAGTTTTTTATTATGTACACGCACATACATACATACATAATTAAATGGACTTAGGAGTAAGTCGATTTAGGTCGTTTTGATTAACGTCGTCAAATTCCGGAACAAATCACGACGTAAATCGAAGGATTACTGTACTCCACTGCCTATTTAATGTAGCTCTCAATCAATGTAACAGATTGGCTGATAAGTCCCCGGTCTGACACATAGATGACGTCGCTAGTATTAAATGCATATTATTTTTATAGCATTATTTTCATATATTATAAGAAAAAATTGGCTGCAATGATGAGGTGATCGCCAAAACTGAGGCCTATTTTGAAGCAAAACCGAAGGAGTACTACCAAAATGGTATCAAAAAATTGGAAAGGTCGTTTATAATACGTTGAATCGCTCTTGAAGGGAACTATGTTGAATAATAAAAGCGAATTTTGGCAAAAAAATGTGTTTTTCTTTGTTAGACCGGGGGACTTATCAGCCAACCAGTTATTTCGATTTGGGGTTTTGAATTTCACTTTTTTATGGTTTCTAATTTGTCCACAGAGTGGCAAAAATTCATACAATTTAAGTTTATCAAGAAATATTCCAAAGAAAACGAAGTATATTGAAATTTTTGGTAGGTCTTTCTGTTCCTCCATTTCTCCGTTTCAAATAAAGTTCCATTCATTCATGCATTTTTGCCTGCAGCTGTTAGCCATAACTCGGTTGTCATGTTTGAATGGTGACTGTCGGTTTGTGTGATATTCGGTATGACGATGTAGTGTGTACGGTTCCTACAACTGTGTTGTCATGAACACATCTCCCTGGTATAATTTGACATTTGTCGCCTTATAGAAATAAAATGAGTACACTCTCTCTCACCCACACAATCAAAATTCATATATGTACCCATCTTCACATCATACACTTGGACTTGAACGGCATAATACAACTCAACCACTCACATCCGTCCACAATATTCAAGCCAAACTTGGTACGACAACAACGACCCATACATCAAGAGTATGATGCAAGGTCCGCGCATACACCCACACACACACTCACTCACCAGGAAAGGTAGAAAACAAACAAGGACAAATGCTAGGCGATGTTGAATATAATTGACCCTAATATGATTTACAAACCTATTATTAAAAACCAACTGTATGAATAATTTGATTTTCAATGGAACATCAAAAGGTGAGGTAGTAGCCTATTCCTATTCTCACTTCGACCACAGAAACAAAAACCAACAACCATAAATTGGTGACGGGGGATTAATAAGTTTGCCATAACGTTTATAATACGTCGAAATATCAATTTCCGACTTTATCTTCTTTATTAGGCTTAAATGCCAAGACTGATTATATAGTCTTGAAATTCCAGCAGTCCATCTGACTGTCACCCTGTTCCCAGCAAAAAAAGCGTCGCCAGAAAAGTAGTGAAAATGTTCCTTTTGGATCCTGAAGTGGTGCAAAATTGGCGCAGAAGCGATGATTTTAACATGGGCTTGTCATAGGACGGATGTCTACCATTTCAACACCCGTTGCACTGAATTTGCATCGCTTCTTAAGGTGCGAATTTTATGGTATTTTGACGAATAAATAATTTTTAAAATTTTGTATGATTTTTAATGCATTATAACGCTTGTCTGGAACGTTTGACATCAAATATTTTCAAAAATTCGCAATTTTTCTAGAAAGGATTTAGCATTTTTTTCGACAAAATTTAAATAATTTGCACTACTTTATTAATTTTTAATCTGTTTTTAACCCATTTGAAACAATAAAACTTTAAATTTCCCATTAAAAATGTGAAAAAAGCGAGTTATAAAATATTGACTCAAATGAACTTCCTATGCAGTTAAAATAAACAACATCTTTGGGAGGACATTTTTTTTTTGTAATCGCTTTTCAGCCTTCACTAATGGTACTATCGTCCCGAAATTTCTGCACATATTCGGTTTCTGTATGTCAAGTTCTGAGATGGGTTACATCGGTTCAGGTTTTTATATAGCCCCCATATAAACCGACACACGTTTTAGGCTTCTAGAAACCGTAGTTTTTATACCATTTGTAGCTATTTTAGAATCACAAGTAGATGTACCGAATATGATGTGTATCAGTCAATGGTTTGATATACCCCCCATATAGCTTGATCTGCTGATTTTACTTCTTATGCTTCTAGAAACCCCAATTTTTTATACGATTTTCTTGAGAATGCATATCGAGATGTTCGATCTGAAAATAGGTGTACCGAATATGGTGCGTATCGGTAAATCGAGAGACCGGTTTATATAAGGATTATACATAACCCGTATCGATATATATAAAATATGGTTCTAACATACCTCTTGAAGCGAGGAAGTCAAATCTGGAAATCGGTCTATATGAGGGCTTGACCAAAACGTTAATCGTTAAGAACCAAATTCAGCACAGGACTTTGTACATCCATATTTCCAATTTCAGGAAAATCTGATGAAAATGTCAGGTGTCTAAATGCTTAAGACATCAAATCAGGGGGTTGATTTATATGGGTACTATACCAAAACATGGACCGCTACACCCCATATTCGGCATACATCTTTATAGAACCAAGATATCTCTACTTTTTTCAACCAAATTCCATAT